>NW_027289952.1:0-494 GCF_016086655.4 Lepeophtheirus salmonis | reverse complement strand
CCAAATATTACTCTCCTGTCACTTGGTGTTTCAGGGGGAAATAATTCAGTCATTTTTGAATCAGTTTCCCTTCCTTCCTAGTTTCTGATTATAGAATCATTTAATTTTTCCGTATAAGTGCCATTCTCAGAGTTTTTTCTTCAAAATGCATCTCCCAAATATTACTCTCCTGTCACTTGGTTTTTCAGGGGGAAATAAGTTTGTGAAATCATATAAAGGTCCTAAACATTGGTTAATTAATTTTTGGGTATCTTAATTCATCTTAAAAATTTGAATATACATTTAAAATTAACATACAAACTCCCAAAATGTAGTTGTTATTGTTTAATTAAATACTTGTTTAATCTAATATTACTAGTCTTATCTTTTGTATTTTTTTTACATGTTTCTATATACAGCCTTTTCCCTATAAATTTTCACGAGAAATTTGGAGAATTTAACGTCCTTAAGCTGTTCTCCTCCCAAACATTCTTCAAATTGTCAGGATGACTAGT
>NW_027289951.1:0-527 GCF_016086655.4 Lepeophtheirus salmonis | reverse complement strand
TCCATGAATTTTTCTCTAATGAATCAGGGTTTAGGATTACTGTATCACCCTTTTTGATTGAATTGGTATAAGACTTCAACCATTTTCTGCTAATACTTAATTCATTTAAATATTCTTGTCTCCATCATGTCCAAAAACATTTCAGGAATTTTTTCCTTGAAAACCATATGTTACAGTAGGATAGCGTGGACAAGATTGATTCATTCGTAGAGTTCATTACAACCTTTTGACGAACATGAATCAGGAGGTTTGCAGTAATAGCTGAAGGTGATAGGGGATCTTGACCAGAAACTCCTAGTGGTCTATCATTTATAATACTTGTTATTTCTATATTTCATGTTTCTATTTCTCAAATTGTTCGTCGATTTCGTTGCACTGCAATTCTGAATTTTCTTTTAAATATGCCAATCATTCTTTCTGTAATCCCGTTAGTCCAGGGTCTATCTGGTTTGGAGAACTCCCACTCTATTGTGGAATCCCCATGAAAGGTTTTTGCTTGAATCTTATCAAACTTGACTTTACAAAAA
>NW_027289950.1:0-1897 GCF_016086655.4 Lepeophtheirus salmonis | reverse complement strand
GATTTAATTGATCCATTTGAAAATCTTATACTTCTAATTATATTTCACTACTGATTTTACTAAACAAAACCTCATATCTTGGACTTTCAAGAAGGAAAGAAGATGTTTCCGTACATTTTACTTTTATTCTCGTCCAAAAATGGAAAAATGGATTTGTTGTATTATATGTCTTACAGATCAAAGATAAATTCATTAATGGAATTTATATAAAAAACATAAAACTAAGCTCGGACTTTACTGGTGTTGCTCAAATTAAAAGAACATTTTTGCCAAGAAAAAATTAAATTATAGTATTTTTTTACTAACATCGAAAACAAATAATACTATGTATTTGATGTCCTATGTATTGTGCAAAAAAGTACAAACGAGAAACATATTTTTTATGATATTCATTAATTTTTTTTTCCTTTATTTAGTAAATTGACATAAATCTTGTAATATTCCCATTTTTTAACATTGATATGGGCCCAGTAAATCCTAACCAAAATTAATGAAATTTCTACAAAAAAAACAACTTTGTTATTAATAAATTTAGCTAAAAGATTGTCAGCCAAATATATATGTATGTGAACAGTAAGAAACTATAGAATTTTGAGAGGGCAAAGTAACACAAAACGTTAAAAATGCATTATTAACTTTGGAACATATTGAAATACAAAATGAAAATTGAAATTATTGTCGTTATTAAGGATAACAAAGTAACTCTTTATACAGCATAAGATCAAAAAATGATTAACATTGTAAAACCTTTGACTACTAATTAAGAATTTAAATGGATGTTAATTTTTAGGTAAGATTATTTTAAGCGGTGGTTTAAGTTCTCTGGAGCGCCCTTTCTAGTTCCCCTTATTTTTACATTAAACAAATGCTAATTTTTAACGATGGTTAATACAAAAAAAGTTGGTCGAGTATATTATAAAATATTTTTTAATATCATAGGAATTATGGATGCCATTAGAAACTATGTATCGTGTTTCATACCTTCAGCAGTAATATTCTTTGTTATGTGTCCAGCTCACGGGATATCTGCTTCTGTAGTTATCGATACAATGTCTCAAGAGACCTGATACCCAAAGCAATTTGCTGATAGAGTTAATTCAGATAACCATAATCCTCTTAAAATTTCTGTATATAAACTTGAAGATCCGTATTTTATGAACACACACGAATGTTCAATAAGGTTTTGAATATGATTGAATGAAATACTAAGGTTCACCACTCAGGATTTAAAAAAATAATGACAGAAGCTGAGGAACAGAAAATTCATATTCAAATTACGAATTCTTAAAAAAGCAAACCAGCTAAAAAATAATCACGATTTCCATATAATGTTTACATATACTTAATCAGTGGAACTCCCCATTTCCCTACTGAATACCTCATATAAAATACTCATCGGAATATTAAATCGGATACTTTCCAGAATTATTCCATATATTATATCAACGGATCAGAAAGGCTTTATGGCGTCACGCCTACTAGAGGATATACCACACTCTATACAAGATGGTATCGACTTACGTGCATTATCCAAGTGCGCTACAATTTTTTTCGACTTCGAAAAGGCATTCGATAGTGTCATACACAAGTTCATTGTCGAATAGCTATATAGGTACGGACTGCCGGATGGGGTTGTTAAGATGGTCTCGGCCATTATTATGAACTCATCATTGAACATTGACATACCCGGTGCTCATTCTAAGTTTTGCATTCAGCGTGGAGCTCGGCAATCTTTCTAATCGCGATGAATGGATTAAACGAGATTATCAACTCCAGCTTTGAACGTCTAAAAATAAATGAAAAGTCACTGAAGTGTTTTTTATACGCGCATGACCTTACCTTATTTCTAACGGGAAGACAAGAAAACTACTATATTCCATCTCCCACGCCATCAGTC
>NW_027289949.1:0-1311 GCF_016086655.4 Lepeophtheirus salmonis | reverse complement strand
GTGATCATATAATGTATATGATAAAATAAAAATGCAATAAAAGTAAATGAAATTAGGATTTTTGAATATCACACCATAACTTTTAATTCCATTAATTTATACAATTTATGAAGTTATAAGGTAGGGTGCCAATAGAATCGCTTTTTATGAGAAAGTAAAAAAAGGAGGGTTAAAATGCTTTTGATAAAATGAAGTATATTTCCTATTTTTATTAGGAAATAAATGAAGTTTAAATAATACAAAGTTTAAACAGTTTTTGTAAATATTTAGAAGTACCTCTACGCCCCTTAATTTTCGAAATTATACTTATTTTTGGAAGAAAACGTGATTTTGTTTTAAAATCATCTGTACACTACACATTACAACTTGTTAGTAAAAATATTAAATTTAGTTAAGTTGAACTTCTATCAAATTTTTTTTTTAAATGTTTATGATAAATCATTTTTTACGTGTTTAAAAAAACGATAAATGTATTTAAATGAAATGTAGCCTATTTGCCTATCCGTTTGTTTCTCTGCGTATCGAAGCCAATGAACTTATAACTAAAAATAATTCAAATACGTTTGTCTTTACTTAGATTAACAAAAAAAAATGTGTTTTTTTAATGACCTTAACCTTGAGGACTATTTTTAAGGAAAACCAGCTATACATATTGTGAAGTCTTATAAAATAAATCAAAAAGTTGTGTCAAATACAAAAATATAATAATACTATAATACTAGTTTTTCAAAAAAATGACGTCCGACGTCATTTGAGGCTGAGATCAAGGGCAGAGTTAACTCTAGAAATTTAAGTTAGTAATTGATAATGCAATGTAACACATTGCCATGGATTTAATGATTTAATAACAAATCAAAAGTATTCATATGTAATTCTTAAAGTTGTATTTTTGGAGTTAAAGAATATTAATATTTACATAATGATTTCATCTTTGAAACATTTTTATAACATAATATTTTAAAAAAGCTAACGTATATTTTTGAAAGTTTTCTTATATGTGTCAGGATACAATCTTCCATGGTGTTCAAATACTTGTAGAAGATATTGTACATGTAATTCGTCACTCGTTAACAAGCCACTATATTCTTGTATGAACCTAATTCCCCTTTTTGAAAGATCACTAATATCATTGAGATACTCAATTATTTATGACGCCTGCTTGAAATCATTCCTATCATTCCATGATGAAGGAGAAACTTCTAAAAATCCAAAATTTTCATAAAATTCATTGTTTTATCTTGTGAGATAGTCTTCCAAATTTTTGTGTAAATCTTCTTCACAGAACTTCCTTAAATTCAAGTCTTTGTATAG
>NW_027289948.1:0-1235 GCF_016086655.4 Lepeophtheirus salmonis | reverse complement strand
CGTCTTCGAAAGTGAGAGAGAGTCCTATAAGCCTGCACATAACACTGTTGATTCCTTGTGAGCTTCCATTATCGAAGTAGTGGCCAACATGGACAATGAGTTCCTTTATCAAGGTCTGTGTCAGGTCTGGTTGGTTTGAGTGATAGACTTCACTATGAACCCTTAATTGTCAGAAAAAAATATTTATGAATTGTTGAATTAATTTTAGAAAATAAATGGTAATATACATTATTCTTAAATTGCCCGGATTTCAAATCCCCACCCTGTATAAATACATAATACTATAAAGTATACAGGAATACAGTATTATGCAAAATATCTTACTTTTAAATATCTGCAATTGGAAATAATAATAAAGACAAAGTATTTTTATATTGTGCAATGATAAATATTGAAGGTGATAATGTTGGGTTAAAATTTATGTATTTCGCATCAACAAATTAGTTGAAAACTTATCAAATCTCTAGATAAATAAATTTATTTATTGTCCATTATACCTTTTGTTTGATCCATTACATCCATCCGTGATTTTGAAGGCTATCTTTAGATGACTTATTTCCTAGCGAATGGTACGATTAAAAACATAGCAACCTATAAAAAAATTTCGACTGTAGAAAGATTAAAAATTTATCTACATTAAATATAAAATGAACTTTCTCCATTTAAGTAATGAAACCCCAGCTTTTTTATGGGGATCCTCAAACCCCTTATAGACTTTCGAACACGCCTCCTGCAAGTTTTTTCTCATAATAAATTGGTATTTTAATAACGTTCCTGTATTTATTTTATTATACATTTTTAAAACAATTTAGAGCAAAGATAGGCTAAAATTTTGGCCTTTCAGAGGAAGATGCTAAAATCATGACGGCCTATTAAATTATGAACAAAACAGAAGAAAAAAATCGTTTATCTTTTTTTTTTCCTTTTTAAATTTAGTTTTTTCATTACAAACATGTCAACTTTGTATACTATGTAGATAGTAAATACCATTGAGCAATGTATTTTTTTACTTCATTTTATAATTGAAAGCTTAACATTTAAATGGATACACCTTAATAGATGAAGAACCCATGGAACATCATAAATTTATTTTCACTTCTTGGATTAGATCTAATAAGATTAAAAATTTCACTTATGATTAACCAACAAACAGATAAGCTAACTTATTACGTACATAAATGCCATATATTAAAAATAATTCGTGTACAAAAAATACATCCTTTAAAGTAACATAT
>NW_027289947.1:0-2482 GCF_016086655.4 Lepeophtheirus salmonis | reverse complement strand
ACATATTGCAATACGGTTACTATATTTTAAATTAAAAACAAAAAATTATTTTTTTGCAATACGGTTATTAAATTAAAAATCCTTCAATGTCAAGTGCCGTGCAATACGGTTACTATATTTTTAATTAACAAAAAAATTATTTTTTTTCTAATTTTCTTAATAAAAAAATCATTATTATAATTTCTAAAAAAACATTTTCAATTACCAAAATAGGAAAAAAAATGTATTTTTACAAATTAATTGATATTGCAAAATAAATATAGTTTTTATGTAAAAAAATATTCTAAAATCTATCCATTTAGATAATTATAAAATACATCAATAAAAATATTAATTAAAAGTATTTATTTATTATAACGAATTTTATATATTTTTTATTTGATTTTATAATATTAACAATAACGTTTTTTCTAATTTATTATTTAGTTTTAAAATTAAAAAAAAATTAGTATACGCGGAAGCTACGCCAATTTGTTATAATAAAGAATAAACATCTTATAGTAGATTATTTTGCTAAAAAAATACATTTATAAGAGAATAATACTTTTAAAGACTATAATTGGAAGTTAATACCACTAATAATAAATGGTGTAAAAATTTTTTACAATTCATAATATTGAATATTTATATCCTAACTTTCATTTTTAATATGTTTAGTAGCGTAAACAAACATATTTAATAAATGTAGACAATAATTATGGTTTTATGGAATTTTATCAACCGTGAAGTTCGTAGCTTACGCGAAGTGTATAAATTTTATTTTAAATTTTAAAATATTTATATAAAATAAATAAAAATTTTATCTACGAAATTTAAACTTATTTCTAAGTTTTTTTAAATTCTTTATTCAGTTCTTTAGATATAATATTGTTTTTATCTTAATTTTTCAGATATTTTTCCGCATGCCGAAAGATTCAAAAATCAATAATACACAAGAAGACATAGATATTAAGTCATATTTAACTAGAAATGAGATATGTTCGTCTCTGACGTACTCATATAAAAGTATGATAAAGAGAAAAGCCAAAAATTTGGAGATAATTGATGGAAAACTATTTCTAAAAATAGACAACCGTAGATTATTGTATATCTACGATTGGGAAGATAAGACAGCAAGAATTAAGGAATGTCACGGTCTTGATCATGTGGGGATAAATTTATCATACCATAGATTGAGGCAGAAATATTGCAATATTTCACGTGATTTAATTCATTCCTTTATTGAAAGATGTGAAAATTGCCAGAGGGAGAATATACCCAAACTAAACCAAATGTAAATAAATCCTATTATTCCTACATATACAAAAGAGAGGATAATAGTTGATTTAATAGATCTTAGTTGTTATGAATCCTCTAATGAGGGATTCAAATATCTATATACATTTATAGATAGTTTTAGTAAATTTGGTTGGGTATATAGCGCAAAAACAAAATGTGGAAAAGAATTTGCAAAGATATTAGAGAAGCACATATCGGTTGAAGGAGTATGGAAGATATTTCATACGGATAATGGGAGAGAATTTAATAATAAGGATGTAATTGAAGTACTGAAATATTTCAATATAAAACATGTAACTGGGAGACCATATCATCCACAAAGCCAGGGGTAGGTTGAAAGGTTTAATAGAACTTTAAAATCAAGACTTAGGAAGAGTATGGGAACTGGTAGTTTTAATTATATTAATGTTTTAAACAAAATTATTTATAATTATAATAATTCTCCCCATAGATCGACTTCTGTAAAGCCATTTGTTCTTTACAAAGGAACAGATGATGATATATTCTCAAATAACTTTATAAATACGCCACATGAGTCATTAAATATTGAGATCATACGATCTATAATGGTAGATTACTGTAACAAGTTTAGAATTGAATATTTAGATAGGCAAAATATAGGTTTTTCAATTGGCGATAGGGTGTTAATAGCTCTTCCATTTAATATAAGAAAACTTATCAGTGGACCACTTGGCGGATTTTATGAAAATGATAATTTTGTCGTTAAAAATCTTAGGTCAGCAAGGAACAAAAAAGTTCATAAATCATTAATTAAACGAATTATTTAAAAATATTATTTATATATTAAAATTTCTTTATTTATCTATAAACTTGTAAATTTTTTATGCAATTCAAATATAAAAAATAGAAATATTTTAGAATAATTAATAATTTATTTAATGAGTATTTTTTTACATAAAAACTATATTTATTTTGCAATATCAATTAATTTGTAAAAATACATTTTTTTTTTCCTATTTTGGTAATTGAAAATGTTTTTTTAGAAATTATAATAATGATTTTTTTATTAAGAAAATTAGAAAAAAATAATTTTTTTTTGTTAATTAAAAATATAGTAACCGTATTGCACGGCACTTGACATTGAAGGATTTTTATTAATAAAAAAAATAATTTTTGTTAATTAAAATATAGTAACCGTATTGCACGACAGTACGTTATTGCATGCAACAAATATACAATTTCA
>NW_027289946.1:0-3978 GCF_016086655.4 Lepeophtheirus salmonis | reverse complement strand
TATATTTACATCATCGGTAAATAATTTTGCACGGCCCGGTGTTTAGTCCCTAATGCAATCGGTTGAGAAAGAGTGGCGACAAATGGCCAAGCTCTAGATTGTCAACATATCCAAAGCGTTCCACGGTCATGAGAAGCGTGTGACTAAGGCCGAAGGTTATCAAATTCATAAATAATTTTCTCTAATGAGGAAGAAACAATCTCCAATTCAAAAAATTGTCCAGAAGTTCATTTAAAGACACTGGGTGTAACAAATTGTTCAATGTTCATTATGTTCTAAGACTTTTGACGGACCGGTAGTATCATTCGTAAATAAAGGTCAGTTCTATGTATCTAGCATCTGTTTACAGTTACATGCCCAGGTTTTAGCCCTTTTGTAGACACTAAATACTGCATGGAGTGCAGAGATGGGATGATCATTAGGCAAAATGTGTAACTAAAGTTATAGCAGACTATGTTGAAAAATATAAATTCACAATAACACTCAAAATGAACTCACTCAAAGGAGTGTTACATAACAATTGACTTTCTGAAATGCCTGAAACTTGGATATGTAACTCTCAACATATGTTTGATAGATATTATAGCCTTAACTTACGAGTGCTGCCATCTTCACGTTGATTTTGGAAACTTTTCAGACCTCTCTTGTTTATGTATCAAATACTACTGTTTTTCTTTGGCATTAAATATTATTCAAAATAGGAATTAAGTCATTTTTTATTTTGTTAAGCCATTTTAAGAAATGTATTCCAAATTTTGTATAGGAATTTGTACATTTTATATATATTCAATATATTAAGTCTAGGCCTCCTAAATGGTGTCACTTACGCTTTTGACGTCAGTAAAAACACTCTTTTAAGAACCAATTCAATTTTGGAGAAAATTAACCTATTTTTGCAAGAATTAACTTATAATTCCTTGTAATTTAGTTATATTTTGATAATGAAACGTCATCATCCTTTATATTTGATTATCGTTAATATGTAATTGTAATTATTCCCATAATGCAAACAAACATCGGTAAAATGTTTTGAATTATAAATTTTGTCTCAAATCAAATTGTAATTGTAATCATTGTGAAATTCCCTGTTATCATTTAGTTTATATCCTATACCTCTTGGATAATTTAATATTACTGTATTATAGAATGTATATAGGGCATTGCAGGTAAATGGGGAATTTATTCACTACAAGTTATAATATTTATACCATGGTTATTTATTTAACAAATGTAATGAAAATATGTGAAGTTGTTGCCAGTGATCTGGTGTTTTGATTCATTTGGTGTGACCTCCTCTAACTTCAATACTTTTGTAATCCTTAGCCTGACTCGAACTGTATCCTTTATAACATGATCTACTGGGACTATCCTATAGTTCTTGGTGATGCTAGCCTTTAGGGAGCTAACACTTCTGTAGGAGCGTATGTCAATCTGTTATTGAAGCATGAGCCACCAATAGTAATCAAAAAAATTTAAATCTGGAATACTGTTAGGCCAATTTTCAGCTTTCACAAGATACCATCTCAGATGGGAACGACTACATCAGTACCACATTGTTCAAGTAAATTATTTCTTCCATCCAGGAAAAACGTCCTTCAGTCTGATCAAAGACAATGTATTGCATTTTGACCAATAGTTTCTGCTGCACCATAAACTTTTTCTCATTCACATGTGCAATGAATTTTGAAACGCCCTTGTGCTTCAATTATTTAAAACATCTTATAAGCTTATGGACTTGGCCTTCTCAATAAACAAAGTATCATATGAAAGAAAGAATTTAGCCACTCACAGCAATGTAGTTTTTAGTGCGAAATTATAAAGTGAGACAATACATAGAATGTATGCGCAAAGCCCTCTATTATGCATTATCTTCATCAATTCATCTACATTTCTAAAATATACTTTTACTTGATTTTCAAAAAGATTAAATATTTATGTTGACGTTTGTGAATTGCAACAAAAGATTAGTGGATAATTTAAAAACATCATATTTTAAATTATTCCGGGACAGGAATAAGTCTTGAGATACTTTTCAACCGCATTTTTGATATCTTAAGTAGCTTAATTAAAAATTCTAGTGACAAACTGAAATCATAGTTTCTTAGCTTTCATTTAATGTATAGAACATAAACCAAAAAAGCAAGATACTCACTATAATCCCTGAAATCATGGCTGGCAGTGGAAGTCCAAAGAGGAAAGGAAGGTATTTGATAGGAAACTGCCCATGAAACTAATAGATTAATCAAAAAAAAAAGAAGAAGTTAAAGCGGTTGATAGTTGTCAAAGATGTTGAAAATGCTGGTGGAAAACTCCATTAAGAATATCTTTTCACGAACTTGTTGTTGGTTATTTACTGGATATTTTAATTTAAATAACTAAACTTATCAAAAATGCAATTGAAAATGGTCTCAATACTTTTTCCTGTGAGGTAAAAAGTGTCATAAATTAAAATTATATAGAAGTCTAACACAAATTCAAACAATGGCCGTAATATTTAATTTAACTGTACCTCATTAAAATTATAATTTTGAAAAACTCTTATTGGTAAACTTCAATTGACTTATTCTTCTCTTGTCATGCCTTATCAATATACTAGTTGTAGTACCTGGCAGTGCCTAGAGTAATTAGGGGTTGACAAACATACAAAATTTGCTATAAAAATATAAAAGACAACTACCCAATAATACTAACCTGTTACTTTCCGTTTTTACTGAGAACATTAAGCATGGAATTAGTACATACTTTGATGGTTTCTCCTCCAGAATGAAATATTCATGATAACTATTCGAGAAAAACAAAACAAAAACATAGTTCAGGTTACCAAAAAAAAAAAAAAAAACTTCCACGCAAAAATGTGCCTTATTTTTGCAACTCTAAATACTATGTATTTTCCTATTTTTTCTTTTTAACCAGGGGAGTACTTTAGTTGCTTGAGTGTTCCATGGCTGAGCTTTAGGAACAATGACTTGATGCTAAACCTAACTGAAAGTTACATTTTATTTTTATGTGAAGTGTATCCATTTTCTTTTCTTTTTTAACATGAGATTTTGATATATACGTGCATTGCTAAAATGAATCCTTAACTGATTTTTTATTCAACTTTATACATTCAAAATTTGTATCAAATACTAGTTGACCTAACTCCCAGGAAGATTTTATTAAATTTTACATATCTTTTACACATTCTCGATTGCATTATTATTTATCACATAATGTATCTATGCAGTCCTAAGTTGCATTAAAAATAACTTTATAGAGTTCATGCATTCAAACAAAGAATCATTACTTTCTTAGTATAAGTGGAAGGGTATTTATGAAAAAAAGTTATTCCTTTTATCAAATTCTCTTTTATGACTACTAAACCCTTTACGACTTTTAATAAATTAAAAGCTGGTCCATACAAATTAAAGTTACATACGAGAATCTCCAAATATTCCTTTTTTGTCTATAAAGTAAAATAAAAAAATTGCCCATTCAGCCAAAGATAAACACTGTAATTAAAATCCAATCCAATATGATGTAATAAAAGTAGAGTAACAAACATATATTTATGTATAAAAAGTCTTTAAAAACAATAAAAAATAGTTTTATCATGAAACTACTCAATCATAAAAAATATAATTAAATATCATAATTTATATCATTTAGCTTATCTG
The DNA here is from genome assembly GCF_016086655.4 of Lepeophtheirus salmonis. Classification (NCBI taxonomy): domain Eukaryota; kingdom Metazoa; phylum Arthropoda; class Copepoda; order Siphonostomatoida; family Caligidae; genus Lepeophtheirus; species Lepeophtheirus salmonis. Next base: position 322 of record NW_027289946.1, on the reverse strand, counting down.
ATAAATAAAGGAATAATTTTGTAATAATTATCGAATTATCCGTCGTACAATTTTATAAATTATCAAATTTATCGAAAGCATAATCAATTTTATTGTTTTTTATGACATTCAAAAAATGGTAAATTACCTTAAATAAATAATCATATATTAGAGATTTCTAGAAATACTATAGATAAAGATAATTAATCCTCAGATTCGAATCCGAATATAAGGTATAACGGATTTGAAGTGGTCTGATAAAAAGCTTATAAAAAAGTGGTTAAAATGACATTCAGTTGTAGCTTCTACACTTGAATAGTTTAACAGTACAGATAAGTTCTTT
>NW_027289945.1:0-1628 GCF_016086655.4 Lepeophtheirus salmonis | reverse complement strand
GAGCGGGGATCAGATTGTCGCCTGCTTTAAACCTTGATAACTTGAGAAGACGACATTATCAAATCAAAAACAGGTTACCAAATAGGAAAGCACTTCTCGTCAGCTGACGATACGTAGTTCAGTTAGCATCATGCCGTCATCATATGAGGAGATAAAGAGCTATAAGTGGAACGAGGAGCTTTCGAGGTCCGCCGTAGTCATGGCATTGGTTAATAATGGAGGTGAAATCTCCAATTCAACGATTGCTTCAACCTTAGGAGTGAATTTACGGACTGTTCAGCGTATCCGTAAGAAGCTAGAGGACACCTGGGATGTTGATGCCACCATAAAGAGGGCACCCAAGGAGGAGTGCGCCGACAGGAAGGTCAGGGACACCGACTTTGTCGACAAGGTGAAGAAGATGGTTGAGGATTACCCTACCAGGTCCATGAAGGCCGGAGACAGGCCTTGGGTGTGGCAACAGGACTCGTGCACCCTGCCATGTGTCCAAAATCTCCATGCAGTGGGTAACCGAGAACTGTTATGACGTCGTAACCAAGGATTTGTGGCCTCTAACTCTCCCGACCTTAATCCTTTCGACTATTTTATCTGGGGCTATGTCGAGAGACATACCAACAGACATCCCCATAGCACCAAGGCCAGCTTGATGGACTCCATCAAGGAGGTATTCGGCAACATGGACAATGAGATGGTCAGAAGAGCCTGCAGTCGGTTCAGAGGCTGTATTGAGGCCGTTATTGATGCCAACGGTGATTATATCAAATGAATGGCTACTCTATACCTATATGCTCGTCATAGTTTTGATTTTCAATAAAAAAGTTAAAAAATGTATATTTTGTGTTGTTTTTTGTAGAAAAATATTTTGGCGACAATTTGATCCCGCTCCCTTTATATGAACCTGCGATAATTCATGTGCATTTTAATAAAATTTTGTTTTTTATTATAACTGAACACTCTCAAGACTAAAGTACTCATACGTCATCCAAACATATTAATTTTTTATCTCAAATTCTTATTATTAATTTTTGAGTTTTCACGACGGAACACGTATAATGAATTGATATATTTTAAATTTTGCTCGTGAAAAACACTGAAGATTTCTTGGGGAGTTTCCTTCTATATTGCTAAAGCAAATTTTGTGTTTTAGACGACGCCTGATTACTCCAGGAAATGTTGGGTAATAACAGTGATAAAAAAATTAATGAATATTACTTCAGATGAGATTTAAAAGGAGCTGAAATACCCCTGGATCATCACATCATATTGAATTTTGTTTCTCAAGTTGTTATTATCATTCTTTTATTTATGATGAGTGAACATTTAAGTATTGACTTGCGTCCTTGCGTCCGCAGGGGATTTCATAAAAGGAATTTATTTTAATTTTTAATCTATTTTAATCTATTAATAAAATTGGGTTTTGAAAATTTTTCAGGGAAAAATTTAAAAATTTTTATGGCCTTTTGAATTTCTTTTTCAAAAAATTTTATATTTGAAATTTTTTTGAATTTTTAAAATCTTTTTTCCAAAAAATTAAAATGTTTTGTAAATAGCTATGGATTGTGGAAATTTTTCTCCGAAAAGTTTAATATTTGAAATTTTTTCTGGACATTTGAATTTTTTTCCTTCAT
>NW_027289944.1:0-654 GCF_016086655.4 Lepeophtheirus salmonis | reverse complement strand
CAGTTTTTGTACTGTCAACACTAGAACTGATTTAAAAAAAGTAAGAAATATAGTGGATTGATGTTATTAAGGACAAAACTAGTTAAGTTTTAAAACTGATGTAAACAAGACCGAAACTGAACTAGAAGGGACTTCAATCTATAGTCTAATTAAAAATTTAATTTTTGAAGTTTGATGTGCTTCCATATTTTTTATCGATTTTTATCGATTTAAATATGTTCTAACCCCTGCCTCATCGGCCTTGTTTAGCTTTTAATAATTTATTACTTCATTTATCAATTCGTGTTTTTTTTATACTCCGAAGGTACTAGAATGTTTTGAAAAGTTCTTGTAAATTAAAACTAGTAACATCTATTTACATTGTATCTTTTGACTGTTACTCAACAAAGTTTAACAATTTTGGACCTGCTGTTGTTGTGTAACAGCCGTTTCAGTGACTTGATGTGAGTTTTTTTGTGAAAATGGACGAAATGGAGTATGACCCTGTTGGCACAGTTTAGGGAGTATAAGTTTGAGTATTCGTACCGATTCATTACTTCAAATGAAACTTGGATAGACCATTATACGCCCTAAAAAGAAATACAGTCCAAACAGTGGCTTGCAAAGACTTTTGTTATATGAAGAGGTAATCAACTTCTTGAATAATTATTTAGC
>NW_027289943.1:0-1059 GCF_016086655.4 Lepeophtheirus salmonis | reverse complement strand
CGTATAAACAAAGTATAATTCCCTCATTTGCCCGAGACCAATAAATAATCTCTGAATAACATTTATGCATCGCATTTTTCCCTATCTATAATATATTATGTTCTTGGACTTGCTTGTCCATATTACCGTTCTCTCTAATATTTTCTGGGATGAAGAGCTGTTTTTCTGAGTTGTCTTCTTCCATAAAGTTGACTGATATATTAATATATTTCCCTTCCACTGGAGTAGGTACATCGTTATTTGCTTACTTCTGTTTATTTTCAATAACTATATTTTCTGTAATTGGGATCGATTTTCCATTGTCATGTTTTCTATTCATTCTTCTCCTAGCCATCTTGTATATTCTGCTGGACGTTTCGATTTAGTATTGCATTCTTTTGCAATATGTCCAAAGTTGAAGCATCTGCTACATTGCTTTTTTCTTGCACTAAAATATATTGGCCTAATGGGATGACTAATTGGGAGGAACCAGGGTAAATTTTTAGGGTTACACACAGCCCTTACGGAGGCATTAGTTGTAGAAGTTTTTACACTGTCCCGTATCTCTTTAGGCCAATCCTTGACCATTTCAGCTCTTGACGCTTCAAATCTATCCTCCAATCTTTGAGCTGCTTTTGAGTAGGACTCAACATTTGCAAAAAGGCTTACACAGTGCTTGACTCAATCAGGGGCTATAATCCCTTTTACTTCTGGGAATCTAATCTCGAATGGAATTGGCTCATTTTTTGGTGCTTTATGAGCTGTCTGGATTCAACTTTGGCAGTAAATTTATTATCTTTTTGATCCGTTAGTTCTATTTGGCATGGGAGATCGACTTTAAGGAGGATTTCATCTTTTAGTATTCTTCTAACAGAAGTAAAGAGGGACCTGTGTGGTAATTTTAGACACATTGATTAAAGATTCTGGGGTCTGATATTAAGATCTATCTGAGTTTATTTACTATGTTGGAAACTCTTGTCAACTTTTGGACCAATTTGTGAACATAGATCATCGGTGAAACTCTAGTTGTTGCTTCAATTATAATGTTGGCAATTTAATTATTAATTTAATATAAAATAG
>NW_027289942.1:0-5765 GCF_016086655.4 Lepeophtheirus salmonis | reverse complement strand
ACGGTTGAGTCATTTTTAAATTCAGGGGTTGAATTTTTTGGACTTCAGATCTCTTGTTTATTGATTGGAGCAAATGTTTGATTTAAAATTGGAATCTGCCATTTCAGGAAGACAATTCTCATTTGAGGGTTGATATTCTAATTAGTATAATTAATTTATCATTGACTTTATTACACAGGAAGGTTATAAGAAATCCGTCAAGTATTATTTTTGCTGCAGCTTCCAAGAAAATTGATTTTGTTTATATTCTATTGGGATCAATCTCTGCCTCTACATTTAAACCTAAAGTTTTAGTTTCAAATATTTAAAAAAAGAATAGGGATGAAGATGAATTTAATAAAATAGGGGATAAATTTTGATCGATGAAGATTTCAATAATTAAATAATATTAAAAAGGGTATTTTGGAGATTGCGTGCCCTTTTAAAAATAATATTCCGACATTAAAATCAAACTATGAGTTTATTAATTCAAAATCAATTTATCTTGAACGTATAATTGTAAGGACAACACAACTTAAGGCGGAATATGCTCAGACCATGATATCTTACAAAGAGTTGGGATTTTCCCAGAAGGTCACTCACGAAGAATTTTAAAAATTTCGTAAAAGTCCTCAGTATTTTAGTCCTCATCACCCTGTGATCCACGAAGAAAAGACAATTTCAATGGTTTGTCCTGTTTTCACCCCTAGTTTTCCAGATAGTCATGAAAATTCGTTGAATGACTGTCTTTTAAATTTGGCCGAGACTTCAACCAGATATTGGAAAAATTTTACTTCACTTTCGATCCAATAAAATTGGGATTATGGCTCACATAGACAAAATATTTTGTCTATCAAAGATTAACCCAAATGATTATCTTTTTCAACAATGCTTGCCCAAAGAAGTATTGAACAAAAATGTTGATGTTTGGTTGCATATAAATTCTACTTTAAGCTGCATGACCTTAAAATAAGGATGGTTTTGTATTTTGTCAATTTCTATCTTTGATTCTAATTCAGGTGAAATTCGATATTTCTTCTTTGATGATCTAATCTAGGTCCTCAATGTTGTTGAGGAGCATTCTATTAATAGACAAAAGAAATTCCGCAGGGCAACGATAATACGTCTTCCTCCTTCTACTATAACGTCCACAAGGGACTTTTTTCTTTCCGGTTGAACGTCTATAATGTCCATATCGGAGGATCGTTTAATTAAAATTTTTGCTGAACTCAAAGATACTTCGTTGGATGGAACTACTAAGGCGCTGGGTATTGGTTGGGATGTGGTTAATGATTGTTTCCAATATCAACACAAGAAAAATTTTATAGACACAATTCGTTAATATACCAAAGGAACCATTCTCAGTAAAATATCTCAAGTTTACAATATTTTTGGATTTATCCCCTTTACTATTCGTGCAAAAATTATTGTACAATCCTTTGAAGCTTGTTCGTTGTTTTTTACCAAAAAATGTATTTATAAGTGTAGAGATACATGACTTTTGTGATGCAAGCGAGCTTGTGTAGATGAGCATAGCTTATATTTGCATTGAGAATGACAATTTCGTCGAAACAAAATTCCTCATCATTTAATTTTGTTTAGCACCAAAGGCAAGGAAAACTTTGGCTCGATTAGAATTACTAGCAAGATTTCTAGGAGCGAGACTTGTTTGTTATATTCTTTACTCTTTTAATGGTTAACATTAATATATTCGCTCATTTTATTTATGGACTGATTCTCAAGTCACCATTTCTTAGATTTTAAAACCAAACTGTCTTGGAAAATATTTGTTGCGAATCGTGTCCAAAAAATTCAAGATTCGGTTGGACGTTTACGTTGAATTATGTGCCTAGAGAGCAGAATCCTGAAGATTTCCTTAGTGGTGGATGTTCGTTGAATTCATTGGAGTTGAATACATTATTTTGGAATGTTCCATGAATTCTATTGCAATATCAGAAGTGATATCCTTGTAAGGTTTGAGAAATATTGGAAACTTATTCCCTTTAAAGCTTGTAGTCAGAGATGGATTTTCAAAAGTAATCGTACTTCAAGCTTTTTCGCTACATAAAAGTTGAAGGAATCAGAATTGAAAATAATGTGTATCGTACAACATCAAGGTTTTCCTAAAGAATATAAAAATTTATATTGTGGTGGTTATTTGTGAAAGGATAGTCAACTTTCTTCTGTTGAACCACTTTGGGATCCTGTAAGGAAGCTGATTATTGTCGGTGGATGTTTACATAATGCAATTCCACCAGATAAACCGAAACATCAAATTGAATGAATTAATCCACCATCATCAATCTTCTTCGCGCTCATAGATTGAAACTACTTTTACAAATATTAGAAATAATTTTGGATTATCGGTTGGAGGAAAGTTTTGTAACTCTTGACTTTTTTGCAAGCATCAAAACACTGAGCCTCTGTCTTTGTTTATGTCTACCCCTCATGAAGAAAGAGTTGGGATTGACCCTCCGTAATTCATTTTGAATTGGTTTTACAAACGGACATTGAAATTTTTTTAGAAGCCTTTCACCTGTGGATTAACCAAAGACATGTTCTTAAAATTATAATTTCGGATAATCAAACAACTTTTGTCAAAGCTTCCAAGATATTAACACCAATAGAAGCTGATGCCTTTTGTTCCTCTCATTCCATTTAATGAAATTTTATCCTAACCAATAAGTCGTTTCGAGGATAATTCTACAAGCGTCTTATTTCCTCAGTTAAGAAGTCTCTTAAGATTATTTTTGGAAGATCACTCTTCACATATGTATGATGTTTACTGTATTGACAGACATAGAGTCGTCGATAAATGGACGACTACTCACTTTTTGAGTTCCAATTCCCAAGATTTGCAGCCTATCACTCCATCTCATCTATGTCTAACTCTAAAGTGCAGATTGATTGTAAGAACAAATTTAAAATTTCTGACCTGTGGTGTAATCAAGTGAAAAACAAGTTCTTATATAACAACCAAGGGGCCCCAAACCCCTTGAGTGTTATACACAACGAAAAGGCAATGTGAGTTGGTAACAAACCCTTTTGCTGGTTTGGTTTTATAATACTAATAAGTATTTTATTTTATTGAGAGGGCCACGCCACGTACCGTCATTTCAACTCTCCCCCCTATATTTTATTGTCAATGCTTCAAAAAAATTAAATACACGTAATAACATGAAAATGAATTGTAAAATGCAACTTAGAATGGTCCAACAACAAAAAATGCAAAAAATGCAGGGGGATTCAACAAAATTAATTTGGAGGTTTATAATATTGCGATACAGGAACAAACAAAAAGGAAAAGAACACTCTACATTGGGTGAGACAAAACGCCATTTTTTGCATTGAAGGAAAGGAAACACTTAAAAGAAAACGTGGCGGGAAAAGATAATTGAAAAAAACGAAGCAAGGTAACAGAGGAAAGTTAAATTTTGATGTGATAATTTAGAAGTGTGTCTGAAGAGTAATAAAAAATTACTTGTATTGGGAAGGGTTGATACAGTTATTTCAAAAAATAAGGATACTGTAACACAAAAGGAATATTTTTGTGACCACAAAGTGCACCTGTAAAAACACAACCACAGAAAGTGGGAGGTAAAAAAAGGTAATATATTAAATTAGAAGATGTAGGTCCATGATTGAATGTAGCAATACAAACACGAATAAAAGAATATATAAACAGACAACAAGCCAAAACCCCATTTCAAGAAATTTTGATGCTTTGGGGAATCTCCATTCATTTGGTAGAGATGGAAATTTGAATATGTGATACTTTGGAGTGAGGATCTAGGGCGTCCATAAATCCGAGTAACGTGACCAGGAAGTTCAGAAAATCTCCGTGAAGAAAAAGAGATAAATTCATTAATTGTTGGGTATGAAAGTTGTATTTCAGAAACACAAGAGCTGTAAAGGAGAGGCTTCAGAGTCGGCTTCATCCCCAGACCTGTAGATCCTGTGGGAGGAACTGAGGATCTGTAGTTTGATATATTTGAGGAATAGCGGCGGTATATTGAGAATAGTAGTTGCTAGAGTGGAAGAATTTTGGAGATAATGCCTCTCCAGTTAGCAACAAAGTGTACTATAGTCGTCGAATATGTTGGAGGTAAATTTAAGAAGGCTTTGAAAACCTCCATAGCGTCCCCATTACCATATCTGCTTAATTTTTCATCCTCATAATATGTTAGCATCCCTTTATCGGTCACTATTATCGGTTCTTCGACAACCAGGCACTCACCTCTCACAGCCAGAATGTTAGGCCTTATGCAAATATCCCTAAAAGGAACTACGCATCCAATGTGTGTTGTAAAGCCTTGCCTTTGTATGGATTGAGTAAGCATTGATTGACTATCGTTTTCAATTTCTATTATTAGTTTCTTTGACCTTATACAACCCTGGAGTATGTGATCAAGGTTGCATAAAGTCTGTGGACAGATGATGTAGTGGTGTCCCTCTTTAAACCATGCGCATCTTGCACTTTTGGCAATTGTTTTGATATACCCACCCATGATCTGCACTGTTACAGAAAATGGTGGATTATCTATTTTTGTTCTATGTGAACGGAGAAAAGATACATTTTTAGACCCTTCGGCTGTGGAAGCTACTCCAGCCGTGTCTACCCCAGCATGGAGGCTATGGTCTTGGAGTTTAGCTAAGGTATCGCCCTCAAGTAGTAGGGACACTTCCTAAATTCTACAGTAAAAGTTTGAGTCGTCTACGTGACCCTTTTTATAATCAATGGTAATAGGAATATCTGCAACACCTACAAACTTGACGTAAATAGAGGGATCGCGTCGATGAAGTGATGCTAAATGACATTTTCCTAATTTCTGAAGATAATATTCCTCTTTAAGAGTGCCCTTAACCTCGTGTAGTTAAAAAAATAAAGGATTTTCGAACTTTGAAGCTGAGAACAAGTAAAGGCAAGATTTTTGCTCGGCCTATTCAAAATGAGCATCTTTTTGAAAAGTTATATCAATGGTTTTGAGATAAGTTTTTTCTCAAGGCTGGGAGTGTTGTTGCTGGTCAGCCAGTAACTTCGTTTGACCCCCTTGCTATGAAATTCCTTCTTTTGATCTATAGTTTATGTCCTGTTTCTTTTCATCTAGAGTTGTTGGTTCGTTAATAAGTGAGGCCTGATATAATATTTTGGAAAATGAATAAATATATTAACAAAAAAAAAAGCAACTTTGTTTTCTGTCATTAGTCTTTGTCGAACGAAGGGGTTTAATTTATACCGATTCTACGGATTTCGTGCAACAACCGAAACATACTTGTTCATTTCCATTGCGAATTATTTTGTTGGTGAAAAATTTGTCCCAAAAGAAGCCTTTTAAAATCGACGAGGGTGACTTAAAAATTGCTGGAAGTTAAAGAACAAAACAGTGCGTATTTTACCTAAATCGTTGAAATTAAAGAAAAAAAATGGATTTATTTTTACCAGACCTAAAGACTGACAAATTTTGCTTTATTAATATAAAAAGTCCAAGTATACAAGAATATATGCATATATACAGGGTGGAACGATTAAATGTGCTACAACTTTGTAGCAGCACCACAGCCATACATTTTGTACTGGCACTAATTTTTCATGTTGCTTAGGGTTCTCGTAGTATCCGGTTGGTGACAAACAAAGCCCAGTGATAACAATATCTATCGAACATGGAATAAAAATATCATGTTTTCAACGAGAGAGATCGAAGATGTGCCGCCATTGATCTTATCCTTATTTACGATCCAACTTTTAACAATAAGGAGATTTCTTCCACCGTGAAAATGACTGAACA
>NW_027289941.1:0-494 GCF_016086655.4 Lepeophtheirus salmonis | reverse complement strand
ACTATGAGCGTCAAAACGCCATTGGAGTGGAGATTTTCGTGGAAGAAGAAGTTGAAACAACTCAAGAGCTATATAAGAAGTTATCTCTTCTTAAATCGCCAAAATTATCCCTAGTCAAGCTTGAAGCTACGAGGGCCAAGGGCCTTGAAATAGAAGATGACCAGTGCAATTTCCTACTGTCTAACCCAAAATCACAGGGAAGATTGAATCTGTTACAGAAGTAATCAACATAGCTGCATATATTGGATCAAAGGAGGAATTGAAGAACGATGAGGCGTATGATGTCATCATGAGCCTCTTGCGTAGACGCTATTAGAATCTTCAGACTTGGAGCCAGCTCAATTATCAAAGCTGTCTTTTATCACGGAGCAGATGTTACTACTCTTCAAGAGACCCAAAGCTAGGAGATACTCACCTGGTCTTCTCTCTGTTGTTCTCCTATGGCAAAACGTGAGCACAGCCCTCTATGGTCAAATCTATAGGTCGAATGCTCT
>NW_027289940.1:0-745 GCF_016086655.4 Lepeophtheirus salmonis | reverse complement strand
GTAGTAGAGAGAGAGAGACATTAACCTGCTGTAGTAGAGAGAGAGAGAGAGACATTAACCTGCTGTAGTAGAGAGAGAGAGAGAGAGATTAACCTGCTGTAGTAGAGAGAGAGAGAGAGAGACATTAACCTGCTGTAGTAGAGAGAGAGAGACATTAACCTGCTGTAGAGAGAGAGAGAGAGACATTAACCTGCTGTAGTAGAGAGAGAGAGAGAGCTGTAGTAGAGAGAGAGAGAGACATTAACCTGCTGTAGTTAACCTGTAGTGAGAGAGAGAGAGAGACATTAACCTGCTGTAGTAGAGAGAGAGAGAGAGATTAACCTGCTGTAGTAGAGAGAGAGAGAGACATTAACCTGCTGTAGTAGAGAGAGAGAGAGAGACATTAACCTGCTGTAGTAGAGAGAGAGAGAGAGAGACATTAACCTGCTGTAGTAGAGAGAGAGAGAGACATTAACCTGCTGTAGTAGAGAGAGAGAGAGAGAGAGAGAGAGACATTAACCTGCTGTAGTAGAGAGAGAGAGAGAGAGACATTAACCTGCTGTAGTAGAGAGAGAGAGAGACATTAACCTGCTGTAGTAGAGAGAGAGAGAGAGAGACATTCAACCTGCTGTAGTAGAGAGAGAGATTTCACCTGCTGTAGTAGAGAGAGAGAGAGACATTAACCTGCTGTAGTAGAGAGAGAGAGAGACATTAACCTGCTGTAGTAGAGAGAGAGAGAGACATTAACCTGCTGTAGTAGAGAGAG
>NW_027289939.1:0-1884 GCF_016086655.4 Lepeophtheirus salmonis | reverse complement strand
TATTATAATATCGACATCAATCAATTCTCTTCTAGCTCTTTATTTGATATTAAGAGAAGCTGATTTTCAAAGTTGTCATCTCTAAGCCTCTGTGCCGTCCTCCTCAGATCGGTTTGGCCTTGAAGAACAAACCCTCGCTGATGATACTACTTGGAAGCACGAGATTATATCTTTGAAATACATTTTTGACCCTCTGGAAGGCCAAGATAATTTCCAGCTCTTCAGAATAATCAGCCTCTTCTTATTTATAAATATCGGCCTAAATCTGTTCCTGCGTCATATATAAGGATTGAGATCAAGTCAAGACTGAGGTTATAAATTTCGAGACGAAAATCAAAACCAAAAAACTATGAATACCTACTCAATTTAATCTCTTTGTTCAATTGAGTACTTATCTATTAGTGTACAATTAGCTCCTTTAATTATTCTATATAGGTATAGGATACCCTTGACGTCATCAGGTATGCTAGTTAATTTGCAGACTAACCTTTTATAATAACATTACGCGGTAGTTTTCGTAATTGCCCGTAGGTATTAGGTGTCAAAGAAACATAAATTTTTTGCTATTGATATAGAAAATAATACCCCAACAAATCTCTGTTGTTAACCAACGTTTTTTTATGAACACCTTCACAAGTCAGTACTTACTCAATATTTAGTCATTATTGCCTCAATAATTTGATGAGCCAGGGAGTAATTTAGGTCGTTGATAACCCTCATTTAAAGTCACATTCATTTTTTTAAATTAAATGTGACAGTACTTCCTGTTTTTTTTCATTTTAATATGAGTTAAACTAATATTTCGCTTAATTCAGTCAAATTGTATCAACTGTCGGAATACTGAAATTGTATCTCATGGTCACATTATGAATTGCTCTAATTACCTTCACAGAACATCGCTTTAGATTGAAAGAAGCAGGAGTTGATGCTATTATAAATATTAGGAGTTGAACACTTTTTTTATTATTAAAGGGTAACAAGCTTTGCTTAATAGTGTCAAAACTACATGCTCAACTTATTTAATAATGTGGGCACGCTAATCATTTGCTGCTCTCACGCAAGTTGCTACATTCTTACATCAATAGACACCCATTGTTAAATGGTTAAATGGTCTCTCAAAAGGCTTCGTTTTAAAACATAGAGACACACTTTGCTGTATTAATATGGATAACATTATTTCTGTTCAACAGCTTCCAGTTTAACAAGTGCTCAATTTGGATATGTTATATTTGATAAAACAGAGGAACTGTAAATCATAGAGCACAATTTAGAGTCCTCAGATTATAAAAAACAAGATGCACAATATTTTTGTGTGACAAAAAAAAAAAAATGAAGTTTGGATTTAACTTTAATATCAGTGGTTGCCATTAGCACCAAGTAGTATCATTGCAAACTCCTCTATAATTCTTAAAGACATTGGATGAAGTTACATCATGGTTTGTTTGGAAATGTGTTCATTTAAAGTAGATTAAAATAAGTATAACAATCAGATCTGATATTTACATAATGTGTCTATTTTCCCCCTAGTCATCAATTATTTTAAATTATTATACGAGGAGATATCTTACACAAAGACAAATGCATCTACAAGGCCCAGAAAAAAATATATTATTCCCAAAATCTGGTGACATTCAGTTCAAGGGAAAGAAGCGCCTGGTCATCACTGCCCTTGATAAAAAGAGACTGAAATACCATTATTATGTTCCACTTAGAATCCAGGTGAATTCACGCTTTCTCTTCAAGGTGGTGTCTACTTTCATGGTGCAAAATACCTGTTATGGGCAATCACGAGTGGTTTTTGCAAGTGACCAATTATAGGAAGCACACTGACAGGTCTATCAGATTGATAATCTATATCCCCTCCCCTATTCATCTTATATGGCT
>NW_027289938.1:0-586 GCF_016086655.4 Lepeophtheirus salmonis | reverse complement strand
TTTGATTTTTTTGTAACTAATTGTAGATTTTTGAAATTTTTTGTAAAAAGTTGACATCAGACTAAGGACAACTAAGATGAAGGCAATAAAAAAATCCCCTTTCAGGGCTTCTTACGACAGGATTGAGTTATAAAAATATCTCCCTGGATCGTTCATGCTCCAATCCTTTCATTATCATATTAAAAATCGGAAAGACGACAACAATAGCCTTGAGAAGAAGCCTGGAAGTCACTAGTCCAAAAATACTAAAAAGTGGTGCAAAAATAACTTGGCGAATTTCTAGCTCAGGTTTATGTGGGCTTTGTCCTCTCCTGAATACAAGTCTCTTAACTATGAGATCTGGAGCACCATAGAGAAAAAGGCCTGTGTCACCTTCCATATATATCCCGTAAAGGCTGCCATGGAGAATGAGTGTGCAGATATCTCAGAGGAATACGTGAAGAAGACCTGCAAGGGCTAGGATCAGGAAATAGTAATGCCGCTAAAAAAGCATTCGAACCCAATTCGGAATGGCGTACAATGGATGCATCAATGCGTGGAAAGTTCATTTTAACTTTAGCAGATTTAATGGAAAGGGATGTTGGTA
>NW_027289937.1:0-2135 GCF_016086655.4 Lepeophtheirus salmonis | reverse complement strand
TACGTGCAATAGAAGAAATTATATGTCCATCGGATTTTACCTTTGAATTTTATAAGAAATATATCTCCCATCTTTCACCGATTTTACTCTTGTTTTATGAAAAGGTTCTTAGTGTTGGTTTTTCCCTGACTTCGCATCAGAGGGACACGTCGTCTTGCTTCCGAAACAAAAAAAGATACTAGAAATCTTATAAATTTAAGAGCTCTTATGCAAAATTGCTTGTACAATTTTTTTTCATTTGTAGTTTCTAATCGTATATACAAAGTTTTAAGCAAAATTATATGTTAGAGGCCTTGCATTACATATTCACAAACTTTCTTGTCCTTTTTAGGAGGAATTCAGATTTTATTTCTTTTAATGTTAATTTAATTGGTCAAATGGAGTTGCACTGATTAATTATAAGAAATATTATGGTATTCCAATTACTCCATTTGACTTAAGAACTGTCTTTGAAGTCCATAGTATTTTCCACTCTCTAGGTGCAAGCTCCAACCAACACACATTGAGTTCAATAGAATAATATAATTTGAGGTATGTCGCTTCATTTCAGATGTTTTTATTCTATTTTTAATAGAGCAAAATTTCAAATCTTAAAATTAAAAGCCTCTTTAAGGTATGCATTCCCTTTAGACAATATTTTACCAGCTCTAGAATACAGATATAGAAAATTTCTTGTACCCCTTTTTTTATGGAATTTCAGGTCATATCTTAAAACAAAAAACATTCAAAGATTTTTATTTACTTTTGGATCAAAAATTTGGCTACTCTCTTCTAATGTTGGAAGTCTCTTTAAATATTCAGGGCAGAGATTTAACAGCTAGTAGCTGGAATTTCTATCAATGTACCCTTTTAATGGAGCGTACCCACCAGTTCTAGTTCAAGAGAATAAAAGTATCCTTTACTGTATTAAGGAGGGAGCACCTATATTTGAGGTGTTTTTTTTCTTTTTATCAACCTAATCCATATTGTAACAGTTGGATCTTTCATCTATTTTAGCATAAGTTGATGTCCAATTTTTCCCTGCATCTTGACTCTCTTTATCCAACTTTGAATTTGAGTAAAAATTCAATAATACCTAGAAGGATATTATTAGAAGAACTTAATTACACTTTAAACTCCGTACGACTAGGCCATGTTGTGATTTAAATGATCCAATACAAAAATGACAACCGATTATACTTTAAAGCCGAACTTTATGGAGACAGTGGACTATATGGAGACAACCAATCAAATCACTTTCTCCATAAAGTCCATGGAATAGAGACAATGGACTATATGGGGATAACCAATCAAATCATTTTATACTGATCCTATAAATATTGATAAAATCGGTAGTTCGAACCGAAACTTTAAAAAAAAGGAAGAATTGGGATAATCTAGCTACAGGAAGAAAGAAAGGGAAAAGAAACAAAACAATAGTACAATAATTTGAAATCGTATTGTAATTGTTGAATTCAAATCAAAGATTCTGACGGATTCGTTTTTGTAAATCAGCGCAGTCGTCATGTGGTAGGTGGATTATAAATAGAAGAGAAGCTCAATTAATTCGCTCATTCCCTTTACCAATCCCTAGATCGAGATCAACTCGTTAAGAGTTCCCTAGATCGATGGATGATCATGTTTACTGCCTACCTATGCGAGTTGCATGCATTGTCAACAGATGAGTTGTGAACACGTTGGTAAGTTTCTGCTCAACTAAAACAGTTCAAAAGCAAGTTAATTTATATCCTGTGTCTCATATTCCATTAGGATTCGTTTCTATTTGAAGATGCCTTGCTATGGATTGCTCTCAAGCAGAGTTTCTTTTTAATGAACCAGCTAGAGTAGATTTAATACGATGTAAATTATTTTGTTTATACCTTCCATAGACCCTCATGTCAAACTGCATAGTGAACATAATAATCATAGCAATAAGAACTGTATCTTAAGGATCTTCACACTGCCTCAGGTTTCCCCCAAATTTCCCTGTGAGATTAAATTTCCAAAGTTTCCCCGTCGAGGTGACTCCTGATATTGCTAATTATTTGATTTTTTGTTAAAATTGATTTACCTGACCCGTATTTTTAAATGGTATCTTTTTATTATTACGAATTATGCATATATATTAAATCAAATAGTAACACAATACAAATTCT
>NW_027289936.1:0-703 GCF_016086655.4 Lepeophtheirus salmonis | reverse complement strand
GTATATACTAATTATTAGACTATTTGAGACAATATGTCGAATAGTGTAAAGCAATTTCTATTATTTATTATCTGCATTGACTCTCTTATATGATAATAATCATTGATGGAGAGTTTCTTACAAAATAAAACTTTCTCATTTAGTTGTGCCATTATAAATGCCTTTAATTTTGAAAAAATATATTTTTTCCCTCACTCTAAAGGTGACCACGTAATAAGTCCATACCATATTTGATTTTTGGTCATAATAAGATATATTATAAGAATCAAAGTAACTCATTACATTAAAAAGAATGTTTTAGTAAAAAAAAATTAAAATCTCTGTATGATTTGTTGAATTAGATAAATAATAAACCAATTGACTATAATAAACACCCCTTTACATAACTTCTGAAATTTTTTACCATTAATACTTTGAAAAATTCCCATAGTGATGGAATGAATAAGAGCTTTTCACTTACATTATCTGTATATATATAAAAGAGATATTGTGTGTGTGTATGTGTCCTTTATACGTTTCCACGCGAATCAACCTAGGAAGCTGAAATTTTGGGTGGACCCCTCTTTTGAGCTGGGACAATCTAAGACGGGGATGTCGATTTTTGGGCTTATGTATTAACCAAAAACTGTTTTTTGCGGTTTAAGGAAACTAGATACGTGTTAAATTATTTATCAATAAGTGATTGGCGTTTCGAAAACAACAA
>NW_027289935.1:0-545 GCF_016086655.4 Lepeophtheirus salmonis | reverse complement strand
GAACATTCCCAAAGTATTATTTGATGCTATGACAAAAAATGCATAGCCATATCAAAATAATTAAAACTATACACAGACGAAGTAATGTTGTCGATCATGATAAATAACATGAATCAATATTATATTAATTGAGGTTGCTGATCGAATCTATAGTTTGATCGTCCAAAAAAAATGATCAAAAGTAACCTGTTAAATGATCTTTGATGAGAAAGAATTGGAAGATCGGCAGTTTGTAGAGGATGTATCAGAAGAAGATGGTGTCGATGAATACTTTACTCATCGTCATACGAATAAGTTTTTTCTTTCCTAAAAAAATGCAAAAAATGAATGGTTCTCAATACCAAAAAATAGAAAAAAGGGTAGGAAATTATATTTATAACATTATAAAAATGACGTATGTGCCCACAAGATATGGGATAGCCCATTCGAGGGACATGCTTTCAACATTTTGCAAATTCATCACTCCAAATATTGAACAAATCATATTGAAGATGACAAATTTGTAACGTTTTAGAAGATGGGGTGAGAATTGGATAACCCTTGAT
>NW_027289934.1:0-4660 GCF_016086655.4 Lepeophtheirus salmonis | reverse complement strand
ATATGCAGTGCAGGACATCCCAATTCCTACCAGTGATGCTTAGGAAGGAAATGGTCTGCAATGGCTGAATCCAACTTTATCTTGAGTTTTGTCCTTCGATATTGAGAGTTATCTCCAGTTCTGGTGATGTTTCTCCGTTATTAACACAATTCACATTTTGAATCATTAGATAGTAGTACTTTGCCTTATTCTTGCATGTTTTTTTCCAAATGGCTGGCAAGATCAAAATAATTTCACTAATCCTTGTGATCGACATTCCTTTGCTTTATGTCCAAGACTTCCACATTTAAAACACGAATATGATTTACTTGTATATCCTTCTTATAAGGGGTACAGGTCCTTTTCTTTTTTCTTCTTGTTGATGAGCTAGTTAGCCTTATTGGATTTAGTCCCTATACTGTATCCATGGCAACCCTCAACTGCATCTTCATTTCCTATTACTATTTTAATTGGCAGTGCAAATCCAACTCGTCGTCTTTTACTCGAAAGTGACGCTTTAGGGACGCTTCATTATTTAGAGAGCACAAAACTTAGTTCGAAGGGGTTCACTGCAGAATGCTTCATTGATGCGCAGTCGTACGTGACCTCCCTTGTCGGATTCGGGGTGCCAAACCCTAAATGGTCTCTCCAGGTTCCTCCTCTTCATATTTTTCCAACACTTGAAACGTTCATGAATAGTAAAAAGTATTGGGTCAAATTGAGTACTCATGAAAGCTGTTATTTTCTTCCAGAGAAAACCATTAATATCTTTCGGGAGTTTTGCAGATTCAATAGAATACTCAAAAGCATTTTCAATTGATTAGTTAAAAATATAGAAGGTATTTTATCCTTAAACCGAATGTGCTCCACCAAAAGGCAAAAATTCATGTGACAAATCAAAAGACTCGAATGACAGTAACTGAAAGTTTGAATAAATTTTAGACAGACATGAAATGCCATCCTGCATGATCTTCGTATTTACTTCCAATTGTTTTTCTTGTTGAACCATCTGTTGTTGCATAAGCAACATGATCATCTCAGGCATAGTTTTTGAGGAAATCTTCTTCAATCCGATCCGTGTAACTCCGTAAAGTACCAAAAACTTTTTCTTAAGAAATAAAAAGTTTATAAATGTTTATTTTCTGTTGGAATAATGATGGAATTCATATAGGAAAGTAGGAGGGAAGATATTTGATTTTATATATATTAATTTATTTTGTGTGTATTTTTTTATTATAATTTTACACTATTCTGCTCGTGTCTTTACGAGCGCGTAGGAGGGTGAGAACAATCATTACAAAAGACTTTGCATTTCCTGTGTGTATAAAGCATTTTGTCATAGCGTAGGTATACATTTGTACTTCCTGTTCTACCCCAGCCAAGTGATAGAGAATGACAGAAATGTTAGTTTCTTTGAGCCATAGAGACAGTTACTGTCTCCTTCCTTCATTTCTGGAATATTCGTTGTTCCTAAAATAAAGGTAACTCGCGATGGAGAGTAATAATTAATCTCAAACCATTTAACAAGCATTACATTTAATTCAAATTCATTAAGATTTTGGCTAGATTAAGATCGTTTTTATGCTCTATAGATCTATCTGATGGATATCATTCTTTTAAAATTATTGCTGACCATCCTCGTTTTTTCAGATTTCAATGGAGAAATAAAGTTTTTCAATTTAATGTTTTATGCTTCGATTTAATATCTGCACCTAGAATTTTTACTAAGCTATTGAAACCTGTGATGTCCATATCTATGGTCACAGCTTAAGATAAGTTGTAGCATCTATTTAGATAACTTAATTTGTAGGCTAATGCCTCCATGTATGCCTAGATCTCTAAGTGGTTGGCATTGTTGCTATACATAATCCTTTGTTTCAAAGCCAATTTGAATAAAATTTCTGGGATTCCAATGACGCAACTGAATTTTCTAGGGTTGTTATAGAACTTTGTGGCCATGACAACTACCCTTCCTGAGGAGAAAGTGCAAAAGCTCAGAGATATTTCCACTAAATTCTGCCAAAGGCGAGGGTTGTTGGTTAGAAACCTTCAACAGACAAATGGGTTAATTGAAAGCGTCAGACTGGCGTTTGAATTCTCCCTACTATTTCAGAGGAACCTACAGTTCGATTTAAAGCTGAATTTTGATGATCCTTTTAAGCCAGAAAGTCTTATCTTTTTCAAAAGTGAGGAAGATCTATTATGGCGGGAAGAACTTAAAGTTGCTTGTTCACCAGTGAGGATAATTTTTAATCCAACGTTGGAAGTTTTTATCTATACTGCCTTATCAGGATATGGTATATCATTCTCAGACGGCACCTTTGAACAGGGACTTTAAAAGGGAATGATGGAGATCTACATATTAACGAGTTCAAACTGTTACTTGCAGAATTAGCGTTAAGTTTGATAAATAATCATTCACTATTACTAGTTCGTGTTGATTATACAACGATTTTGTTTAATTTTAAAATAAAGGGTGGTACCAAAGTGAAACGCCTAAACGATATAGCTGTGAGATCATGGAAGAGGTTGATGTAGAGAAGAATTTGTGCAGATTTTGTCTTGATCCTGTCAAAAGAGAACACAACTGGATTTTCTCAAAAGAAAGTATCTTCAGACGTGGAGTTCGGATTAAGGATATAAGTATTCAACTAGATACCCTTCCGATGGTTCCAAACCCAAGTGGATTTCTTCGTGTTTAAGGATTTCCACGTAAATTCAAATTATGTATCTTGTATGCGAGACAATCAAGCAGATACATTAGATGCGTTCTCCATAAGGTTGAAGAAGAAGGGTTACTTCTTCCCTCCATTCTTTCTAGTTCCAAGATTGATAAGCAAACTAAAGGAACACAATTTTCGCTGTACATTGAAGAGAGCGATTGAACGAATGCCATAACTATGGAGGAACTCCATAGGTAAATGCAGGCACTAGCTGACAAAAGAAATCAAAGTCTTTCTTCAAATAATTGAAATAATTCAAACTTCATAAAAGGAACTGGAACCATGACTATAACTTAATTTAGATTTGAAACTTGACTCAGATTCCTAAACTTATTAGATTTAGTTTCTTATTTGTAGGGGATGACCAGAGCATTACTCAGCTCAATAAATTCTGAGCATACTCCTGTCAGTTATTAATTTTTTGAGGTCACTCTTGTTCATTTTTTTGTTCGTATTTGAATATGACAACCCTTTAGGATTGCAATTAAGTTCAGAAATTTATATATTTGTATACCCGTATTACATATTCCAAAAAATGAAGAGAAATAATGTAAAATAACATATGTATATATCTTAAAAATCTAAAATTATTTAAAAAAATTTAAATATCTATAAAATGATTTGATTCATTGACAAAATACTTTTTTTTCTAAGTTTCCATTTTTAAACTATGGCATATATCGTTCAATATAATTGACTACCTCTAGATCAACGGTAGCTGAGGACAGTAGTATATAAATCCGAATGTAAAATTTATGGTTGATGTGATCTCACATCAATTCTGTCAAAAATCTCTGAATAACATTAATTAATTTGATGGAATTCGGATTGCCACATGCAAATATGATAAAATTAAATGATAAGTGGAAGTACAGTTTCTCCTGAGGCAAGTTCTAGTCTTCTGTACAATTTGTGACAAATTAAATATTTTGATGTTATCTCATAAGATAAAGAAATAGTAATACAAATATATATAAATGAGCCACTCACATACTATGGCGTCAATATTAAAAGCGTAGTAGGTGTCAAACATACGCCGTTATGGTACAACCTTGTATTTCTATTAAACTTGATTCAATGCATTAAATCATAAAGTTTTAGGTCCAATAATGATTTTTTTTCTCGATCTAAATGAAGTTAAATAATAAACTTAAAGTTATTATTTAACTTCCATTTAAGATTTTAAAATGATACTGGGTTTAAAATATAAATCTAATCTCAATAGCATTATTATCTATTTCATCCTTGGGGGTGTACCTGCCATGGAAGTTCACAATAATAGTGAATGACGTTCGTATTTGGAGGATATCTGTAGTATTTTGAATTTTTTCATACAATTTCGTAAGCTGAATAAGATAATTAAACTTTCATATCATAGATTGTAGGTTTGGCTAAATAGTAAATGTCTAAAACTGTTCCGGTTTGAAAATCTCCACCCTGTACACTGAGAATAAATTTTAAGGCCTAAAGCAATTCTTAATCAAATATACATAGACAAAACATATTTAAACCTTAAGCCCCAAATTCGTATGTCTATGATTATCGGGAAAAACTTAGCTAATATTATCAATATTTATATGCAGTGATATGTGTTGATTAGGGTGCCCTGAAAAAATTGTTCATGCTTAGAACAGTTAATGACACGGCTGAGAGTGCAATTAAGTTGACAAAAGACTTTCATGCTTTCATTACAGCGGATGAGGAACAAAATCAATTTCTACTACGTTGCGTTCATGAAGATATATCCTGACTTTAAAAAAAAATACTTCAAAAAATATATCCAATATTAGTAATTTATTGTGTTATTAACTAAAAATAATCATAATGTATAAAACAGATTCCTATTATTTATCAATTTCTGAAAGAGAAACTCAACATCATTACTTTATATAAAGTAGGATAGACCAGAGAGAGACAAAATTCATTTTACTGAATTACTTGGATATACTTTCAACTAG
>NW_027289933.1:0-721 GCF_016086655.4 Lepeophtheirus salmonis | reverse complement strand
TACGCATTAACAATATATATTATTGGAGAACTTCTCTTGCTCTTTAAGCCTGTTTTGTCTTGTGGCCTCAGAGAGCACCTCCTTCTTCAAAAACTTGTTAGCAGACATGTTGATGTCAAATTTGACCAGCCTCCATATGTTATTCCATTGAAATCCATGAACTTGATGGACTTATCTATTTCTTATCCAGCCCCCTTCTCCCGATTTTTTAAATTGAAAACCCTGATTCAACACATATGGCATTACAACGCTATCTGAATGCTCTGCCCCGACCAATTAAAAACTGCAGTTTTAAGTATGAAAGTAATAAGAGCATCTCAAAGGTATACACCAGGGGTAGGCAACCTTTGAGACATGGAGTGCCAACTTCAACATTTCTAATCAATGAGTGTGCAACTCTCAACAATAATTGTAAAAAACACACCCATACTACGGAATATGTTCTATTTGCGAGTGCCAGTGAGTATGGCTTCACATGCCATAGGATGGTGCCCCTAGTATACACTATACATAAATGCGTGCAGTTGTATTATTTATCATTTATTTTGTAGCACATAATTTAACTTTATATTACGCATTGCATCGACACAGTGTACATTTATACGTTTGTACAAAACAAAAATTGTGCTGTTAGAAATGAAAAAAAAAATATTAAGTCCAGTCAGTGCCTCCATCATTCTGTTCTTACAATGTGAAAGAGAGAACGCAGGGAATTATGGTG
>NW_027289932.1:0-333 GCF_016086655.4 Lepeophtheirus salmonis | reverse complement strand
TAATTGATTAATTAGGTATTATTATAATCGACCTAAATATTATTTTTTTTAATGGACATAACGGCCTAACCAATGTTTTATGAATGCTTTTGTGGTCATTTCATGCAGTTGAGGTAATAATAATTTATGGCAGTTTGAAACAATGGCTTAATAATACTGTTAATATTATTAATTTTATTGTACAATTTTTGTAGCATTGCATTTTGTACTATGTAATCAGTTATTATGATATATGATTTTTAAAAAATAACTTATTAACTTAGTCTTTCAAATTTGTTATCGCTTTGATCATTATATGATGTTATTAAAATTTAGATTTTTCTTAATATTTTA
>NW_027289931.1:0-4724 GCF_016086655.4 Lepeophtheirus salmonis | reverse complement strand
TTTATTATAATGACTCAGTACTATTATGAGTTGGTCATAAGTTACATATATATAATAGATTTTAATAATTAATTATGACTTAATTCATCTATATTTACATACCTATATGATTGGTGGACGGTTGAGTAAGGTTGTTTTTTTTTGGTCCGCTGAAGCGGACAAAACGCAATACTGACGTACGGCCCTGATGACAGCTAATCTGTTCTTCTCTCAAGCAATTTTCAAATTTGCCAGGGTTATCGTGTCATTTTCGGTTTCTTTATTTACGAGTCGGATATGCTAGCATTTACCCCTCTAAATATGATCTTCCGGCCTCATTAATTTTCCTTTTGAAAATGAAGACATTTTGTGATTTGAAATTTTTCTTGTTACTATGAGGAAGATGTCATGACATGCTCATTGCTTAAGTCCTTTTCTTAGTACCTACTACACATATTAAATATACATAATTGAATAGGAAACGATTGTATTTCTCAGAATAAAGTTAATTTTAAGATCCGATCTTCCTACTCGTTATTCAACACACTCAAGATTGTATATAATAAAATTTTTGTTTTAGATAATGAACATTCAGACATGTTAACTCACACGAAAATGCTGTTATAACTTACAACAAAAGAAAATCTTATTTCCGTATTTCTTTTAAGTTAAAATCATAATTAACCATTCTTTTAAAAAAGATTTAGAACAATTCCCAGCAATAAATATGTTTCATTTAACATATTTTCTTAAAGATGATAAAAGTTAATTTAATTAGTTTTTTGAATTTAATATTTACTCTATTTTAGGTGATTAGTGAATATTTTTGATCACATATGTAGACATCAAAGTTGCACCTCGCAAGTTTCAACCTTTCCTCTAAAAATACAGTACGGGCCAATACAACTTCCTTTTTTATAATGCGCAGCAATTAGACACTAGAAGTAATAGCGGGTGAGCGTGATTTATTATGAAGGGAAGAAGATTCTAAAGTTTTCTTTGCAATACAGTCAATCGCTATCATGCTTTAGAGTAGTGAGAAACGTGCGTTTGCGGTCGATAATATATATTGCCTAAGATTATATATTATAAAATTAAATTAATTGTAAGTTGACTTTTTATTTTGAAAAACAATTAGTTGCTTCAATTTCTAATATATAAAAAACAATTTTTTCAATACATTTTCATAGTTTGAAAATGCTTTGAACAGAAGAAGAAAAAAAAATTCAACAAATATGGATGATAGAGAGTTAGCAATGGTTCCATTAGATTCTGATGCAAGAATTCTAAATTGGTGCAATTTGTTTCAATTGAGTAATTGGTCCTGAATTGATATTGGGAAAACCAACATTTTTAAAACCTTTTGAAGAACCACCAAATATAATCAAATCACCTTCACCTATAAATACGATAATATGTTAATTAGATTTTGCATATTTTTGTATAAAATAATTATCCCTTTAAAACCTCTCAATAATAATAATCTAAAGAGAGAAACAAAATCACGGACCAAGGTTATGTTTATTCAATGTACGGAAATTAGGGGACATCAACTATATGATTTAAATGTATAAAACCAAACTTCAAAATATGTGACTATTATTATGAGACAAATATAAACTGTTTTATATTTATAACACTTGTTAATACCTTTTGGAAAAAGGAAGATATATTGTTGCCCCCTGTATTAACAAAAATCTAAAAAAATTTAGTTCACCATTTACGTCATTTTCTACAACTTTTATGATTTAAAGTTCTACAAACCAACGTTTAAAATCCTAATACTAAGCATGAGTAAGAGCTTTTGGTAGGATTTGGTTTTATTTCATATCCGAGTCGAAAAGTCGAAAATAAAAATATTACTTTACTAGCGATAGTACCCGGAAATATTCCTGGAAATATTCAACATCGACAACAGACACACCTTGCTTTAATAATGATATCTCCCATAGAAATCATGAGTATTACTCTTCGTTTGTCACATTTAGCGACTCTATACTTTGATGTTCTCTCCTCAAGAATAAAAAATATAAAAATACTGCTTCAAAAAAAATATATATATATGACGAGCCAAAGAATATTTTAGTAGCTCAAGAGAGCTACCTTCCTGAGCTTTAGTTACACACGCTCGTTGCTAAACCTAGTCTAAAGTCACATTCATTATTTTTATTTCATATACTGCGCTTCTCTTTTCTTTTTAACATTAGCTTTAGCTACACACGCTCGTTGTTAAAAATGAGTCATCAACTCATATTTTGTTGGATAGTGTTTTAACAAAACGTTTACGAGATTTCATATATTTTTTCGTATCGTTCTATACAACTCTATACATATACTCTCTTTTTCTTATTCCTTGTCATTTCTTGAATCAAGTATCTACGCAGTCCTAAAAACTATCACAAATGACTTTACGTAATGCATAGACACATACCCACAAACAGATATACTTTGCTTTATTAATATAGATTTGATATAACAAGAGTTATATTAATACTAATTTTGAATAAATAAAAAAAAAACCTGCATGAATATTAAATGCAATTAGCATTGAATTGTCATAAAAGTACCTTCACTCCACTAGGTACGAGTCATATGATGATGCCGTCATGAGTTGAATAATAATTGACCTAAATGGTAAATGCCCATTAAAAAGTGATATTTTGTTTGGACAAATATAAATGTATAAATGTTTTGATTTAGGTTTGACATCAACTTCATATTAAATAAATCAGCCGTAAGTTCCATAGTTATAATAATTATCATGAATACAGTTTAGGTCCTGTGGTGGTTGGTAATTAGTGCTGAAGTCTTTGTGCAGTCACAGTATTTGTTATTATAATTTTTCGATTGTGTGGGCTCAAATGTCTTGTCTGGATCTGAAGTAGTTTAGAGTTTCAATTATTCTAAAATTGTTTATAATTTTTACATTTTTTTATTTAACTAATTTTGGGATAATCTTGAGGAAATGAGATTAACTCCATGTGGAATTAAATAGTATATATATATATATATACCTGACCTAGAAAAAATGCATTTTGGACGTAAAGGAACAAAACTTATGGTAGAACAACTTAATGAAGACCCTTGTTAGCATCTACTGTCTTTTTTATGATTTTGGAGAAGAACAATTAATTAGTGATCTAGGGTGGACAACCTTCTTCGTCTAAGAGAGGATTAGTGCAAGGAAAATATTATAATTATACATATCAGAAGGAACCTGCATGATCAAACAAACTGGCCTTAATCTGAAGAGATTGCTCTAATGAGTGCTAACTTGTATGAATTGATAAAATTAAGGGATCGCTTAGTAAATAAAACCTTTTCCATTTCAAGTTTTATGATTTTTGACATTACTTTTCATTGAAGAATCCTTTAAGTTTTGGATCATTTTAATTAGTCAAAGATAATAATCGTTTGGACTAGCTGACTCATTTGGCTCACTATTTTGAGCTGTTTTTGTTTCCATTTTTGAAGGAAAATTTGTGATATACAATAAAGGTAGGCTGAAATTCGTTAATTGTTTTATTAGAGGAATATGTTTTCTCTAAATATTCCAACAAAGAATTAACATAATGTCAAAAAAAAACAATAACAAAAACCGGTTTAAAAAAAAATATATATATATACGAATAAAGCTATACCTATCTGTATCTATGTAATTTGGGCAGTCATTTTGAATAAATAACAATCCAATTGAGCGTGTACGCCATATTAAAAAGAGTAGAAAAGTGAGCATATATGTATAGAGTTCTATTAGAACATTACTTAAAAATGAATGGAATCTCGCGGGCGTTTAGGTTAACTTATATTATAAACAACTCTGTACAAAAGAAAAACTAAGTTTAGGAAAGGAAAAATGGATGTTGTGAGTGCCTTTTCTTTTTTCATTATTTCATAGTTTGTCGTTGTGTTAACGTCTCTTTTTGAAGTAAGCATTATCGTCAAACTTTGGTACAAATTGTTTCAAAAATGTATAATAAAATAAATATATATTAATTTAAATATATTTACAATATTTTCCATGTACTAATGCTATTTTAAGAATACAAGGTTCTCCTCTTTTAACAGTAATTCAATTCCCCCAAAAAAAAACACATCACAGATGGCTGATCTTGACAAGGGTAATAGCTTATGTCTCGCTCCTTCCTTCTCCTCGTGCTCTTACAAAAATCCCATCCCTCAATATAAAATATGAGTTAAAGACTCAATTTTAAAAACGAGCGTGTATTGCTAAGTAGTACTCTAGAGACTAAAGTACTCTCTGGTTCATCACATCATATTATTTTTTTATCTCAAGCTGTCACTATTTTAAATCACGAGTACAGAGCATATAGGTATTGAGATACTACTTGCGATTCTGCTCATGCTGATGGAGTCACGAAGAATTTCTTGAGAAGTGATCTTTTATATTATTGTAGTAAAGTTTGTATGTTCGTCGGTGTAGCCAGTAATACGAGGTACCCGGTAGTAAATATATATAGGTCTGGGCATCAGGCGAGGTATTCGTAAAGCAGGGCAGACATGGTACTATTGATTAAAAACGTACAGTTTTGGAGGATAGAATATCTTGATGCCGGTATAAAAATAAGAATCTTCTATATTTTATATTACACTAGAACAGTCAATATAAAAGTAGTTGAAATGTTCAAATTCGGAATTACCTGATTTACTTCGTGAAAATTATGGAAAAAATTTCAAAATTTCTATATTATGGATTTATTAATAAAAGTTGCTAATAAAGGGTT
>NW_027289930.1:0-855 GCF_016086655.4 Lepeophtheirus salmonis | reverse complement strand
ATATTAATTCTTAAATCAAACATAAGATGATTAACATATAAAAATTCTGTAGCCCTTAACCAGGGCAGTTATAACTGTCAGATATTATTTGATTAAGTGTGGCAGGCCTAAAAAGTAGTTGTAACTTGTACAATTGTTATAGTCGGAAGATTATAGCGCCATTCCTACCCTTTATTTTGAATAATTATACAAAATTATTCGTAAATTTGGCGCCATCAGTTTCCTTTATTATGAAATTATTTATGAATTTACATTTATGAGGAATAATTAGAAATTCCTTGATTTCAAAAATAAATAACTAGATACTTATAAGCATAAAATAATGGCTTCTGATGTTAATTTGTTAAAATAAAGCAGGCACCAATGATTATACCACTGTGGCATATATATCAAAACGAACTTAATTGGCATAATTTGGCACAACCTACACTGTATTAACTTGTCCGAACGAACAATTTGCCCTTCTCAGGCAAATGTTAATGTAAAGCCCATATATATCAATCAATAGCCTTTGTTTAGAACAGGGCTAGGGTAACTTTTTTGCACGTCACCCCAAAATAATTTGTATTTAAATTTATTTACCCCAACTTCCAAGTATTCTGTAGGACAAAACAATCTTTTTGCAGAATTAATGGAAAATAAATAAAGAAAACACATTTATAGTGGCATGATGTCGATTTCATTTAAGACCAGGAAGTAAAAGTCCTTCTTAATAGCAGTGAAATAAAACACAATTAACATTATTGTTACTCATTATTTGTTTTACTATGTTAAGTCCCTTGCACAATTTTTCCTTTCTCGAAGTTTTAAAGATCTTGGACTCCACGATTCAATTTGTATAGTCAACCTGAATTG
>NW_027289929.1:0-1283 GCF_016086655.4 Lepeophtheirus salmonis | reverse complement strand
CAATGTATAAACGTCTTACAATCTTCCCCTTTGGAATTTATAATAAAAAATGATTTTTTCACCACAACAGGTTGCGTGATTAGAGTTTGTGCTCCTCCAGATAATATTATAAGTCATTGGCTTCACAGACGGTACATAGAATGTCGACTAAAACTATAAAGAAAATATTTGGAATATAAAATATTTAATATGATGAACAAGAAATGAAATGGATCAAAAGTTTTAGGACTTATATCTATTGATAGTTCATTCATAAGTTTTTGAACATAACTTGTGCACTCGTAACCAAGGAATGACAATACACACATCCTCTCACTACAATGTTACACTTACACGTATTGACATTGCCTATTCAAAATTCTAAGCAATGGTTTATTAATGAACTAGCATGACGTATGGTGCGCAATTCATTTAAAACTTACTTAGAAAAGTTGGACTCAAACTATTGTGTCTATTAATTTGATATTAAAGAAAGTAATCCATACAATGGAGAACAAAACTTAAAACAACAAAAGCTTACGGGAGTTGTTGAAAGAATCTATGGGAGGTTAAGTCTCCATAGTGGATCAATGATTTTTTACTTGAATTTACGGAAGAGAGGAAAATATTTCCATTGAAGAAGAGCGAGCTATCTTTTTAAAAAGGCATATTTTCCAATGATTTTAACCTTAATGTATGCACCGAATAAAAACTCTTTTATTTGATTAATTTTTCGCAACATTTATTTACAATAATACATTGTAGTGTCTTGTCAATCCTTTCATATATTAGTTTTAACATTGTGTAACTTTTTAACATTTTATACAATCAAATTTATACTTTACTTGGTCACTTCCTTTTCACCCCTGGATCGGGTCTCATCCCTGTGTCTTAGCTGTTACATTATTTAGCCCCTTTATTTTAAATAAACGATATGATATACTCTTTTTAAATTATACCACGTCCGGAGTCTCCTCTCCTTAAATTCATTTTACTCGTTGGGTTGGCAACGAGCCTGGATAAATATGTTCTTAGAATATCTTTGGTAAGAACACAACATACATTATATATATTTGTTAACCACCAAACTACCAGAAATTAATTCCATCCTAGCGATAATTGCAAAAATAAGTAGATACTGAAAAACTTCTTGTATTCAAAAAGTTCGGTTTCATAATATCTACCAATGTCAAGGCAAGATTTTTCCCTAAAATCAATTCAATTGGCCAAATAATTGCTATTCCAAATAGAAAAAAACAAACAATTTTATATCTTCGAACAAATTAAAAATATATATTTCCAAA
>NW_027289928.1:0-423 GCF_016086655.4 Lepeophtheirus salmonis | reverse complement strand
AATAGTTACTTTAGTAAGAATCTGATTCTATTAAGTCCATAATGCTGCTATTGCCAATGACATTTACTAATTTAAAGACAGTATCCGTTGTGGTGTTTGTGGGACTCGTTTTCCTCTAGAAAAAAGAAAAAATGAAAATGCACAAAATTTAGACTTTGATAACGTCAACAAAATGAATACAAAAATGACTGGAATACATGCAGATGGTATTTTACTCTTAAAACAATGAAGAACAATTTGAATTTTCAAAATCCTAAAAAGTACTTGAAAAATGAAAAGTAATATTTGGCAAGTTGGGAAGACCCTTCAAGACATTATGAGCTTTGCCTGGAACATTTGAGCAAAAATATTTTGATGGATTCAAGATAGATTGTCACTTGGTTAGTGCCATGGTAACTGAGGATGAGAAGATTAAGGTTCACC
>NW_027289927.1:0-919 GCF_016086655.4 Lepeophtheirus salmonis | reverse complement strand
TGGGTAAGCATTTTTGTATCTAGCCATGGATATCAGTGCTTGAATCGAATAATTACTTTAGAGGCCACACGGCGTGTTTTGTTGGTTCCCTCAAAGCCGCTCAAAGGAGTTCGTGTGAAGAGGGACTCCTTCTAATCCTCTCCTCCTATCCTATACATTTATTTAAAATATAAGATCTATAATTGAGAATTGATCCTACTCCCATTTCTCAGATATTAAATGTGTATTTAAATACCCCTTTGCCCAAATGGAGATCTTTTTTATCCTTCTTTCGATTTTATTTTTACTAATGCGTATTTCTATTTTTACAATAATAATATATTTCAAATATATATGTGGCCCGTTATCACAAAAGCAAGCTAAAACAATTTTTCTATAAATTGAGTTGGGATTACATTTGTACTTTCGACGAATTATCCTCAATTTCTTTAAACCAACTGTTCTTATTAAGTCTTTGGGGGGAGTACAAGTTGCACATAAAGTAGCCAAAAATTGATCGTCACAAACTGTATTTTATAAATGTATAGCTTGTTTCCCAACAAATTTTGAGTTATATAGTTATTAACTAGCGGTAGTACACGGCATTACCCAGAGTTTTAAGCGTTGTTGAACACACAAGTTTTACTTTAATATTAGTGAAGATAACTCCCCAACAAATCACAGGTCTTATTCTTTGTTTTCCATCAGCACATTCACAGGTAGCCTCTCCTTCCTTCCCTTAGAATCTGTCAACTAGAAGTGACGCTTGAAGTACTTTTTCTCAAAATAGTGTGGGATGGATTTGAAATTTGTATTTTTCAACTAATTATCTTCCATTTCTTTTATTACATTATTTTGATTAGCCTTACAGATGCCCCGTTATTTCTACTTAAAGATTGCTAAAATTTACGGTCACAATAAAATAAAATAAGCATATGGT
>NW_027289926.1:0-10149 GCF_016086655.4 Lepeophtheirus salmonis | reverse complement strand
ACAAAGAATGCAATTTCTTTGTTTTCAATCATATCATTCTTTTGAGTCATATTTAAATTATTTATTTTTAGTTTATTGTTAGAAATATTTTGAGAAATGTAATTTTTAAAGGGTCTTAGATGCTCAGGGAAACAGTTGCAGTAGGTTATCAGCCACCTTCTGATCAAAAAGGAGTTTGATTGTCCGAATACAGTATAAATTTCAATGAAAATGCATACGACTATCAAACTGCTTGCAATGAATTGTTTAAAAATCCAATTTTGCAAAATTATTTTACAATGTAAATTAAAGTAAATTGACCACTCTATAGGAAATTTTATAGATTGCCCGGGCAATGTGCAAAATGCCCGATTTTCCACATTGCCTGTAATATATATACAAAGTAATTTGAGCACTCCTTAGGAATTAAGTAATAATGATGGAAGCTTAGGAAATAAATAAAAAATGTTCAAGTTGCCAACTCAAAAAAAAAAAAAATAATAATACTGAGCGAGCAAAGTATATACTACCGATCACAGGGGCATCTGCAGGATTATATTTTGGGTGGAGTTTGGTTTTTGGAATTAAATTTTTTGCTCTGCTGCATAATTTGGGGTAATAAAAATATTTTTTCCCCCATTTTCGCGTAAGATTATTCCAACCTGACCAAAAAAAAAATCTAGTAGTGATCAAAAAATCCTTAATTTGTGGGTAGGGCTACAGCTCCTCCAGCCCATCCCCTGCGGACGCCCCTGGATCATCATTACCGTTATTGAAAATGCAGTGTAGAATGGACTTTTGAAAAGGAGAAACCGAAAATCAACATGGTCACCCAGACGATTTAAAGATTGTATTTGAGGAGAGAAAGAATAATGGTTATGACGTTTGTTTAGATCAGCGACAATCAGCTGTGACAAGAGAGGAAGGAGAAAAGGATATAAGCAATGACATTTGCAAGAATCACTCTCATGTCGATCCTTTATTCTACTCTAAGTGAAACAAGGACTTACCATTTTAAATTCTGAAACAAACCCTCAGGTTACGCTCTATCTTTTATGAGCACACATGAATGTTCCATCAGATTTTAAATATAATACAATTTATTTAGGAAAGTATGTTCATTACTCAGGAATTAAATAACAATGGCAACTGCTAAGGAAAAGAATATTCATTTTTTGGATTACCAATGCCAAAAAAAAGGGGCCACCTAAAAAATTCACCGGATATACATCTAGAATCATCTGGTTTTTAAATCCTCCTTACTTTTGTACAGAACTCTACATGTAAATTTTAAAAAGTGTGCGCTAAAAGCAGGTAAATAAATGAACCTACTTATAAGGTATGCTATAATTTGTGAGGTTGCTGGCCAGGATCACAAAAGCACACTTAATACAGTCCTTGTATGTTATGAAATTCATGAATGACCACTAGTTATGGACACCTACTGCGGTTACACGCTTAAATCAAGTGATTTCTAGACCAGGTTTGACTGTATTTATAATTACTTTAAGTACAAAACCAATGAAAGTGACACGAAACTATCAAAAACCCATTTTTATATTTATATGTCTCATAATTTTTGACAAGAAAAAAACAAAAGTTTGCAACTAAAAAAATTTTACAGAGCCAATAATCTGATAAAGTAAATATTGACATTTTTGGATAAACACTTCCAATTTGATAGTAATTAACAGTAGTTTTTCGAAAAAAGGTATGTTAGTTTGGAGAAAAAGTAATTTTTTCTTTTTTCTTTATTTCAATCCTTGATAAAAAGTGTTCCAATTATCTGATTTAATTCAAGTATACCCCGTTTTGTTCGATAACTTGTTATCAAAGAGAGTCCAACTTCAAAATGCCTTCTTCGTTGAAGCCTAAATCCTTATGGTAAAAAAAAAAAAAAAAAATCGGACAATCAATTTTCACAGAGCTCTATTGAGACACAATTTGTACCCATAAGGGCATTGGTCATAGACAAGAACAGATGATAGTAACTTTGTGCAAGGTCCAGACTGTAAGGTGGATGAATAAGAACTTCCCATCCGATCTCCAGAAGCTTCTGGCCCGTCATTAAAGATATTTGCAGCCTGGCATTGTGTTGATGAAATACGATTTATCTCCTATTCGAGTTTCTTTTTGTAAACAGCCTATTAAAAATAGTTCAAATTGGTTTTATGATCAATGTACAGCTCCTGGACGATGCTACGCTTATTACTAATATGCCAGTCTATCTCATCATTTTCGACGACAAGCCTGCCAGTGCATGGCATTCCCAAACACTGAACCAAAATGACATCCCTCTTACCAATGTTGTGCAAGATGAACCGAAAAAGTAATGGCATAGTACACAGCACAAATATTCTTGCTCGCTTTTGATGCATTTGACCTTTCCAGAAAGTAAAAAAGTAAATATTTTGAATTTCTTCCTTTTAGGCCTACATAACTCACCCACGATAATTCGCAACTTAAATGGCCAAACGTAATACTTTCCCAAAAGTGTTTGTAGTATACAATATCACCTTTACTCTTCCTTATCGTATGATCCAATGTGACCAATAATGAACAAGATATACTTAATTAAAAAATTAACTACAAAATTCATTTTCTTTAACCTATTCTATACTTATTTCTTAATATTGTATATTTATCTAACATATACATTTTGCAAAGAAATAGGTTAAGCAGATTCAAAAACTTCTAACAAGAGATTTGTATAGTTTTTTATTATTTTTTCCAAAATTTCATCACCTTTGTAGTAAAAGAAATTACATAGATGAGGCACAAAAACAAGGTAGAATCAAGATTAATAGAAATACAAGGTTATGGCATAACGCGTGTACGACTGATGTTTGACTTCCACCACGCTTTTAAAAATAGACGTCGTAGTATATGAGCGATTGCATGTTTTCTCAAAATCTGCTTTTCTACCACAGAAGGCGGTAAGATAAATTAAATTAAAAATTCTAACAATAGTGACGTCATAGACTATGAGTGGTTGCGTGTTTTGTCATAATTTGCCAACCCTTCTAGCAGTCGGTCAGATACATTTAATTAAAAGTTTTAACAAGCCCGATTAGATTATTGTCTGACATTGTATTTCTATTAACCTTTTTCAAAATTTAGTGTAGATTAATGTACTTTTTTCCTTTTTTTTTTTAAATAATTTAAGAATACCATACCTATTCACAAAAAATTTCATAAATCCGCTGTTTTCCACAAAGATTATTTTTTTTTTTAAATACATAGTCATTCAAAGAATATTACATTTTTGTGAAAATAATTTCTAAAAAATATAGCTATTCAAAGAAAAATAATTTTTTTAGAAAATAATTTCAACAATCCATATTTATTCACAAAAATTATTCTTTTTAGCAAAAAAATAAATTATCTTATACTGTTGGGCTGGAATTTTTGCTCTTTACAAGTAATTTTTTTTGCCATTTGGGCAAATTATACAGCACAGCAAAAATTTAATATTTGAATTTTTTTTCCAAAATTTTGATTTTTTAGGCAAAATCTATGGATTTTTGAAAGTTTTATCTAAAAAATTTAATTATTGAAAATTAATAACTATGGATTTTCTAATATTTTATAGAAAAAATATTATATTTGAAATTATTTGTGTATGACTGTATATTTTTTTTTTGAAAAACTTTAATGCTTGAAATTTTTTTCATAAATTTTTTAGAATGCTATGGAATTTTTTCAAAATATCTAATTTTTTAACTTTTTTTCTAAAGTTATAATTTTTCTAAATAAACAAAAATATATAATCAATCTTACAGACACTAGGACAATTTTTTATTTATTTAATTTACAAGGTTCTATAGAAATACCAGTACACGTGTACGATGCTTTTTAATATTGACGTCACTGTGTACGAGTGGTGACATGTTTGTCTTTTTAAATCTGTCTTTTTTGCTTAGCAGTCTGTACGACACATTAAAGTGAAAGTTCTATCGATGGTGACGTCATAGACTATGATTGGTTACGTATTTTGTCAAAATCTGTTTGTCTTCCCAGTAGTCGTTAAGATACATTAAATTGAAAACTCTTGCAAGCCCGATTAGATTATGTTTTTACCTTGTAATTCTATTAACTTTGGTTATTTTGATATTTTATTGAAAATACGGTGCCATATATTATTTGCTTCAGCTCTAACAAAACAATTTTTAGCTCTTTAAGTGACACCCCTGGATTTCTTTCAAGACATACATTCAATTAAAGCAAATAAAATGAGTTTGTTGTTGTTAGTTGAATTTGTCCAATTATCGGGGTTCATGCTATAACAATGAACAAGTTAAATAGGCAATGTTCTCACTTTATCAATATTTTGTTATTGGTTCATGGATCCATCTGGATATATTGATATTTCCGTACTTTTTGATACTTTCCATAAAAAATATAAGTCAAAAATGAGTGCTTGGGATATCGGGTAGCTCAGAAATTTGAAGACTGTTTTATTCAAGAAAATTTGTATTTTTGCCTCTTTTAAACAGCGTTTTCACGTGACGTCAGCATAGTAGATGTCGTCCATTGGGGGAGGTCTAAACAACCAAATTTTATAAGAATGAAAACTCTTTCTTAATTAATGTTAAGGACAACAGTGAATTAATATTTGTTGAAATGGGACCCACGAATAAAATGACTTAAGCCTATCAAAAAAGTATCTCTCTATTGACTAGCTTTATTATATATCTGATCCTAAAAATTATTACAAATATCTCATTACATCATTATACAATCCTATATACATGGAATAGACAATAAATTAACTACTACAACGTAGACAATAATATTTTTATTTAATTATCCTTATTTTTATCGTCCCTTATCTACTAAAAAAATACCTCTGTATATAATTGTACAAATCTAGCCATTTTAAGAGATTATTAGTTCAGATTGATTTTATTTATTCAAATGTCCCTTCTTATTGTTGACATTAAGTTCTATTCAATGCGGAAATGTAAAGTCATTTTTTATTCCTAAATCCATTTAATAGAGTTTCATGAAGATTTATTGGAAGTTTGTTCATTTTATGTAGTTAATATATCAACTTTGACTCCTTTAATTATACTGTCATTCCATGACTTGAGTGAAAATGCTCTGTGACGAACAATTTTGCTTTAGAAAACAGGATTTTTTTTATTTTAGGAAATTACGTCAATATTCTTTAATGTAACAGTACCCTGTTATCTCTATAGAATCTTCACATCGAACAACTTTAGAACAAGGTGTTCCAGAATTAGCTTTAGTGTTATTAAACTAAGACTATTGTGAGTTTGTCTGAGTGCTATCACAGGCTTAGCACGGTTTAAAAACTATTAAAGTGGAAACCGCACTCTGTTTCTTGCAAAATAATTAAAACTCGCTTCCTTATATAAAGCCAAGGTTTCTAAGAAGTTGGCCTTGCTCAGAGGTAGAATTATGATGAAAATAATGTTAGGTGAAGTAAAAAGTTATGAGTGTTTTCTGCTAGATGTCTTTAGTGAGCTATATTTCAGGATTAATAACTTGCATTAAAAAAATAACGTATGTTTATACTTTGAGCGTACACTTACAATGTACAGTTCTGTGTTGTGTTAAGCCAGTTGTGTGTTACAGCATTCCAAAACGAAAGTAAAAAAACAAAAACATTCTTCAGTATCACTACGACCGAGATGAAAAAGTGGACCTGGCGGTCAATTTTTTTTTACTGTTTATGGACCTAATAAAGTATGGAATGCAACAACAAAGGGATGGTTCCAAAGACGTCGAAGATTAGACACTATCTTATAGGTCAGTCATCGAAAAAGTCGATAAAATAATGGAAATCGTCGAGTTGGACCGGAATGTCAACTTTATTAGTTAATTTAATTTTATTGGCAAAATAAAGCAAACAACTCTCAGAACTTTATACTTCAGCTGTTATCATAATGAAAAGGAGCTTCACTTTTTGTAGTTACTACTTCAAAATATTTTATTTATATTTTCCAAATCTGTTGTTATTGATCTTTTATTCTGGAAGAGAGAACATATAACGAACAAGTATAAAGTAATCCCTAGTGCACAAAACACGAATAATAACACTGTAGGTTGGGTTCAGATTTATATGTGTGAGTGTTTGTTGGGCCTATATCATTACTAGATACGAAGAGGGATTTTTCTATATTTCCATCATGGCATAGCCACTCCCAGCTAGCTTAATGAAACGTCAAGATGAGTATACTCCTCTTTCCCAAAAATATTATATAAATTATAATCTTGACCACTTCATTAATATACTGGATGATGATTTTATTTCCATCTATGTATGGTAAAAATCCCCACAAAGGAACACACAGTAAATGATTAATCATAAATTGGAGATAATCTATGGGGCTGCACGCATATCACGGCACCAGTTAGATTATATTTCTTTCCTATACGGAGGTTGCCTATATTAATGTTTTCCTTGTTCTCTCTTTTTTAAATACACTTTACAAATGTATTTAACGCCATCAATAGTAACTTGTAAAAACAATAATGGAGAAATAAATGAGCAGAACTGAGCAATTGACTTCAAGAGCTCATAAAAATGGAGAAGATTTGAGTGTTTATTTTTTTATTTTTAACATTCTTTATTTGGTTTATATATTATATAGAGCATACGTATTTAAATAAATCGGAGTATTTGCGTGACAAGTACATAAATACACATTATAGTACATAACTATCGTTCCGTGGTAGAATTCCAACTAATTTTCTAAAAATTAGCCTACATTCACATTGCTTATAGAATTATCGCAAACAATAGCAGTTATACAAACAAAAATTTTTTAATTTGTCGATTTTGTGTGGATCGTGCTGTGTAAAAACAAGTGTCCCGTGGAAAATTAAAGAAAAATCAATTTTTCTAGATTTGGCCACATTATTGTACTTTAAGTGGCCAGAGACTTCTTTTTAATAGATTGGGTTCTTAAGAGGATGTCAGATCCCGTAGGAGAGTTCTGTTTTCCTTCCAATTTGCTATTTTTTTCACCAAAGCCGGGAGAAGATGTTGATAATGACGTGTCAAGAGATCCAAGTCACCTGACTCTAATTCCGAAATATTATCTAACGAATATAATGAACAAAAACCCTCGAGATTCTCCGTCCAGAATGCAGAAGAAATCTCTCTGAGGAAAAGCTCATCTTCCCATACCTTTCTTCGAACAATAATTTAGACCCCCACTCGAAGGACCAAACTCTTTTTAAAGAACAAGATACCTCTTCCGGACCTTTCTTCTGAGAATGATTTCAACAGCCCAGTTGGGCTCTGATCCAGAGGGAAGTTATGTTGTAGTAAATTTTGACTTTCTCGGGATTAGAACAACTTTGTATTAGTATTTACGGAATTAATTATGATTATAGGGGCTGGTTCTCATATATTTTTTAAAAAATACCTACCGACTCGCGTTGGTAAATGTCTTGTGGCTGCAGATCTGAATATTACGAGTAGACCAGAGAGAGATGCAAGGGGATACAGAGGGTCAAATAATAAAATCAATGCAAGAGAAAAGGAAGAGGTCATCAAGGAGAAAAAAAAACCTTGTGATTTTTGG
Source organism: Lepeophtheirus salmonis (assembly GCF_016086655.4). Lineage (NCBI taxonomy): Eukaryota > Metazoa > Arthropoda > Copepoda > Siphonostomatoida > Caligidae > Lepeophtheirus > Lepeophtheirus salmonis. The sequence continues at coordinate 2,611 of NW_027289926.1, read as the reverse complement.
TTAATATCAAACAAAACACTACCTAAAATAACATTTAAGAGAAAAACAATGTTAATTAGAGAGATACATGGTCGGCCAAACTATATTCTTGCTACTTTTCGGGTGTTTAATCTTTTGGAAGAATTCCATGTTCTGCCGTCATTCATCTCTTATCATTGTCCATTAATTTTTCCTTTCAGGAATCCATGTAAATCAAGAAGCTCGTTCTCGAAACTAAATGTATTGTTCCTAAACTCTAGGGAAGCTTACAATGAAATATCTAACACTATAAGGTATCTTTCAAAAACTTAGAAAATTTGCGGAGGAGAAAAAAAATATCCTGCTTAAGGTTGATCTCTGGTAATGTTTCTCAGGATCCTACTGAGGTATCGAAGGAAGTATGCATTTTTCACTCTTAAGTTTATGCTTGCCCTGAACGTTCGACTGATAAAATGTGCGACTTCTGCTACTTCGTGAGAATTGTCAAAGACCCCACCAAGTGGAAACCCCTCTTATTCGATTTATCAGAACCAGTAAGGACTGAAAGAAATTAGGATGTTAGTTCATCAAATGAGGATATTTTAGGAATATAGAATTGCCAATACACAAGTGAGATCCTAAACTTCATTAAAAATTACGAAAAAATATATAAATCTCCTTGGCCTTTTGGACTTCCATTCGAGTTTTTTAAGACTTTTGATTTTCAAATGGCTCCGATTTTGAAAGAGTCTTAAAGGGCATTTTCAAAAAGAGATTTGTCCCAGATTGCATGAGTGAAGGAATTTTGACGTTGGTCATAAAAAGAGGAAAAAATAGTAGAGACATCAAGAATTACCGTCCAATCTGTCTACTGAATACACCATTCAAGATTCTTACGGCATTTGAAATAGAAGAATACAGAATGTTTTACTCCACATCATTTCTCCTGATCAGAAAGTTTTCATGTCGGGCAGTTATTTGGTAAATATTCCACGGTCAATACAAGATGCAATGGATCACTGTTCGTCTGATAATACAAAATTTGCAACACTCTTAATAGATTTAGAAAAAGCTTTCGAAAGTTTTTCTCATTGTACACAAATTGATTTCCAGATAAATTCGGAGATATGATATGCATCGTTCAGAGGTGATATTCCGGGGGCAAATTTGCCATACGCAGAGGTGCCAGACAAGGAGATTTGTTATCTCTAACCCTCTTCATAATCGTAATTAACAGTTTTTGAACTAAAATACTGCAATCAAAGGACTCCAAATCAAACACTGCCTGTTAAAGTAGGTATTGTATGATGATGATCTTACCTTGTTACTGACAGGATCAGAAGAAGAAATCACACGAGTCAATCAATGCCTTGTTCGTAACCATGAATAATTTCAAAGATATCTCAGGTCTCTCAATAAATCTTAAAAAGACAAAAATAATCTCGAATTGTGATCGTGAATTGAGAGTTTATTTCGGTGAACTAGACATCACTCGATCAGTTCTTCTACTTGGTATTGGGGTCTCCGCAGATTCTTTGGAAACTAGGAAAATAAATGAGGCAAAATGATTGAATCACTAGAAAGAAGGTTATAATTTATATGAGTATCCCTTTAACTTGATACGAAAAGCTGAAAGCATGGTATATATATACTTCCTAGGATCTCCCATTTATTAAGATATACACCCTTTTCCTGTCAAATAAACCAAGAAATAATCAAAATAAGAGATGGTCTAGTATAGGGTAACTCAAAATTATATATTTCACGAACCAGAGTAGAAGCTTTAGTTCAGGATCGGGGCCTTGGATCCCCTTGTATGAAATCAGTGAGGAAGTTATTTCACTTTTCTTGGATTAAAAGGATATTCTGTAATAAAGATTTTTGTGCGATTAACATTAAAACAGATTCTTGAAAGATACGGGACGTTGTTTTTCTGAGTGGATTACCTTGGGTCTGTTAAAACTATTAAAAAGAATGAAAAAATGTGCCCATTATTGGAAATAAATGGGATCATCTTGGAACTCGATATTGAATGTAGTTCTTCCTCTACTGTGAAATAATGAGCCCGCCAACTTTAATGGCAGGATCAAAAGTAGGGACGAGTTCCTCTCCGTTGGTCCAGTTTCGAGTCTAGGGGGAAGTCATAATTAAAAACTATATATTGTGTTTAGGAGTCAGTAAGACATTCCTTGTAACAAAATGTGATGTGACTTAACAGGGCCCCTGTCCCTATGTAATTAGCTTTAGAGAGTCTACAAAAGATGCATATCTTTGTAGGATGGAGGAAGATTAATTATATTACTTTTAAATAGAAGATTTTTTTTTTTTTTTGACAGGTTACAACAAAAAGAAGTTGATATCTTAATGAAAAGACGTAAAAAAATTCCATTAAATATCTTTTAGTTTGAAATCTTTCTAGCTCTTTACAACTAAAAAACATAAACCGAAAATTAAGAATGAATTGACAAATCACAAAAGTGGCTATTAAAACATAAACTTCTTAACAATACAAATCAAAAATCATCCTTGGTGGAGTCGAAATAAAATATTACACTTTTTTTATGTATATTGTTCACTCAAAATGGATTCAATTTCTACTAAATCTGAAAATATTTTCAGGAATGCATTTTTCAAAAAATTTGTTTTCAAAAAT
>NW_027289925.1:0-559 GCF_016086655.4 Lepeophtheirus salmonis | reverse complement strand
TATATGTACATAAATGATCGTATTGACAAAAGAGTTCAGTCAGAAAATACTTGGCAAAATAGGATTCCACTTCCTACCATAGCTCAACAAGTCATTAGATTTGTCATTTCCTTACGAGCTGTCACTGTCAAGTGTTTTAGTTTGTACAAAAAAAAAAAAAAATTATAACACTAGACCAAAAAGGTAAGTAATATCAGTTGGTAAAATTGCTACAAAAATTTCAAAATATATTGAAGAAAATCAGTGCTAAAATTAAATTCAAATAAGCCAATTCAATTGTATTTTTTATGCTCCATTAGATATAACAAATGTCATTGTATCTTAAAATAATGGCAAAAGATATCCTTTGAAACCAAAAGAAAAGCGGGTAACTTTAACATACGAACCAGGAAGGCCCTATATTGGTCATCTTGCTCACGAAGGAAAATATGCCAAATGAACAGCTAGTTCTATATTTTCATTTTTTTCCGATCATGGAATTGATAAAGCATTACGCCTATATTAGAGGAGACTCGGTTGTTGTAAACAAGGGGCTAATGGTAGTATAATGCAATTAATA
>NW_027289924.1:0-2236 GCF_016086655.4 Lepeophtheirus salmonis | reverse complement strand
AAAAAGAATCATTCAGAAAATTCATATTTTCCGAAAATTAATTATAAATTCAGCAAGGTATCACAGTTTATTTGCTGTTGCCACTACTCAGCAAACAGAGGTGAAATACTTAATAAATACAATATTAAAGAAGAATACAATTTTGGACATAAAATTCCGTTACAATGCCATCATGATTGCTGCGAAAATGTTCTCTGTATTCATGATTAATTTTCTTACAGAAAAGAAGTATAATGTTCTGCAAAGTAATAAACGGAAAAATTTCCCAAAGGAAAATTAAGTACTACTGATCAAAGGAACATATCAAAATTGAAGGGTAAATTATAAATATTTTTAATATATGAAAGATAAGTCTAATATTATTTGTTTAATAAGATTTTGTCGATTAATGTTGTTTCTACAGTTTTTTCAATCATTTATGTCTTTTTATTTATTAAAAGTTATTATTGACCTTATTATGGATCTTAATTCTCCAAAACTTTTCAAGATATCAAAATTTCGAAAAAAAAATCTATAATTTATTTAGTGCACGTTGCTATTTTTGTGATGAGGACAGATTTATTTGTTTATTTTTGTTGCACTATCCTATCTTTGTGTACCCCCAAGGTTAATAGAAATACAAGGTTATACCATAACGGTTTTCCTACAATTATTTGACTTCCACCACACTTTTTAATAATGACGTCAAAGAGTATAAATGTTAACAAAAGTATTATATATCTCCTTCCTTCACTGTTATTGTTAGCGTACCACTGTTATACTGTATGACGTCATATCTGTCCTCTTGCTCAGCGGTCGGTACGGTACATGAATTTGAAAATTGTAGCAAGCCCAATTACTTGATGGCATTCATGGTAGAATGGACATGCTAAAAAAAAATCAATGTGGTAATCATGACAATTTAAAGAGTGTTTAAGAGAGAAAGAATAATCCCCAATATCGTTTAATTAGTTCGGCTACAATTAGCTGTGACTAGAGAGAAGGTGAAAAGGAAATAAAGAATAGAATTACTCCTATGTCGATGCGTAGGATTACGCTCCGTTTTTTATGAGCACATACGAACGTTCAATTAAGGTCCTGAATATACTTAGGAAATAATTAAATAATAAGGACAACTGCTAAGGAAAATAAAATTCCTTCTTTATATTACCTATTACAAATTCCCAGGCCAGCTAAAAAACTCAAAGGATTTACATAATTGGAAATTAATCATCTTTGGTTTTTTTCTTCGTATAATTTTATAATTTTGTTTTTTTGGCTGTTTTTAAGGCTCAAAGTTATTTTAAGACAGAGAAGAAGAAAAGAGAGAGATAAATAAAAAGGATTTGCTCTGAGGACTCCCTTGAATGCCCATTTTTTGAAATTCCTTACTCACTACGGGTATGCAAGGAGTCCTCTTGTGTCCAAGAAACTTGAAATAATTTATTTATACAGTTTGAGACATGAGGCTTAATGTTATAACAAATTGTATAAAATATCTTTTCTTTTTCTCCTTTTTTTCTCTATTTGTTTCTACATCATTTCTTTTTCTTTCTCTTTGTTTCTATCTCTTGTAGTTGGGATATATAACTATTTATAGATTTTTGTTCCGAAATCAATTCAAAAATGAGTTATATCCTTGAAATATTGTTGTGACCTTATTTTATATTGACAACGATAAAGAGCGTTTTTGAAGTTTTGAACCTTAAAAATAAAAGTTATGGCTTTTTTCTGAAGGCCACGAAGCTATGAAATAAAAAATAAGACTATATTTGGAATACGGAATCAAATTGGTCTAAGTTTAGCATATGTTGTTCTTGTGCATAAAAAGAATGTGATTGTGTTGGATAATTTAGTTATTATAGGTGAATTTATAATTTAGATATTATCATTGAAAAAGAAATAATTATTTCGGTATCAATATTACATATACGATATACATTGAATCGAAGGTTTGAATTAATATAGGAACTAGTGGTAGTACCGAGCATTGCCCCGAATAATTAGGCGTCGGATAAAAAAACAATTGCTTAAATAATGTGGTTACTGAGTGTTACTTTCCGTTTTTCATGAGCACACTCACACTAAACTATTCAATATTTACATAGCTTCATTGATTTGTGTTATCTCATCAAAAATGAAATAATAAGAGTTTGAGAAAGAATTTTTGTCCTGGGCTGACTGATGAGTACTTTAGTCTTAAGAGACGTAGAGCCAGCTATTTTAAATCATACCATTAGTCAACTCATAAAAACAG
>NW_027289923.1:0-1099 GCF_016086655.4 Lepeophtheirus salmonis | reverse complement strand
GCTAATATTTAATGTCATTAATTAATTTATTAAGAACTGGTATAGAAAACTTAACACAAAACGGGGACTTTTAATCAATACTAATTATGTAATTAAAATAATGTAAAAAATGAAATATTTTGTGATTATTTCCTGCATATTCCTAATTTCCTGTCCTATATGCATAAGCAAACAGTAATAAACATTTCTCAAATCTTTCTTCATGAGTGAGCAAGAAGCAAAAAGGCAGAGGATATCATACTTTCTGGATAACAAAATTGAGGTGGCAAAGATTATGGACTTTGTTAAAGTGCCCAAGGAGTCTTTTTGTTTCAATGTGGCCAAGATAATAAAGGATGGAAAATACTTCTCAAGGAAAGGAGGAAGTGGGGAACACAACTTGAAACGGGATTCATAGTTTCTGGGGGACATCAAGAAAAGATCAAAGAGGCCCCACAAAATCCAGGAATCGCCTCTCTAACAAGTTTGACGTGGACGAGGGTATAATCAGGAGAGCTGTGAAGGAGGACTTGGGATTGTCATCTTACACAAGGTCCCCACACCTCCTGTTGACGGTCACTGTGAATGAAATGAGACTGCAGAGGTGCAAGAATCAAGGCAAATTGATCCACACTCAAAAAAACTACGCCTTTGAATATTTAAAAGATTAAAAGAAATGGTAATCGATCAATAAAACGAATTTTCAGATATGAGGTGGTTAGGCTATATTTTATTAATATTAGATGGTTTATTCTGCAATTGAAATTATAGCTTTTGCCATCAAGTAAGATATGATAAAATGATTTAGCCACTTAATAAAGAAAACTTATAAGTTTACGTCATTTATATTCAAATACTTTTAGATCAACCAAAGAGACTCCGGAAGTCGAAAAATATCAAACGTATTGGGGACAAGAATTTGATTAAAGTATATTTATATCGAAATAATGTAGTTATAACCTACTTCAACCTACAAATACGTAACAATCAATTATACATTAAAAATATAATATGTTAGGGGAAAAGAATGTATAACATAGTAACCTACCTCAAAATGTTAAAAATTAAATAAATCCATCGTAAAGATTTAGTGCAAAAGCTAATTATGTAGTAATGTCCG
>NW_027289922.1:0-1563 GCF_016086655.4 Lepeophtheirus salmonis | reverse complement strand
TTTTTTGTTTACTAATATCTTATATTTAAGGTTGATAATTTTGGTAAGAATACAAAAATGTGCGAGGAGAAGGAAAGAAATTCTTATGGCATCATTGATTAAATAACATACATCTTCTTCTTTCAAGAACGCTATTATTCCCGCCTTTATTATTCAATATTAATTTAATATTAGATGCTGACAGTCGATAGCGAACTGAATAAAATGTCTAAAATAACGTCGCCTTCTGTCGAGATTTCTGAAAATGGAGGCCCAGGAATTTGGAAAATACTTACCGGATGAGAAACAGATGGCTTGTCGGATTTGTCGATATAAATGTGCCTTTAGTCCTCAGTCTAGAATTACACGCCACTCATTATCCTCATCTCATATCAAGATTATGTTTAAATTAATGGAGGATGTTGGTAATTATGTCATTTATAGAAATACCCCCATTGTAAATTGTGAAGTTAAGATAATTCTAAGCATGTTTAGAGGTATCCATACCAAATTACAAAATGGAACTCTGAATTTTGTACCATCTAACCGTAAGTATTCATTTTTTTTAAATTTAGTAATAAAATATGATTCTATTTTAGCTAAAATGATCAAGAATTATGGTACACAACTCATTAAACGGTAAAAACAAGTGCTTAAATGGTCACAATAACGGGGGTAGTAGCTCTGGATGGTTCGCTACTAGTTTGTCTGACATTAGTTTCTTCACTTAAAGACTTGGGTATGATCATTAGGGCAATTAAATCCAGCATAAAAGTTTTTCCTCATGATATTTGTGAATATTTCGAAGGAAGAGTTAAGTTCTTGAACTTATTAATGATATCAATCAGCTTCTTTAAGCCAATCAGAGCTTTTTCTGGTCCATTTCTGAGCTCAGATGAGACTGGTAATAGACTTAATGGAATCAGATTCTTACTAAAAGTAATTATTACCTGAACTTCACTGGTGAATTCCCCCTTCAGAGTCTTAAATTACCTCCACTTGTATTCATTAATAGAATTGTATCTTTAGATAAAAATAAAAGCTTTAATCACATATAACAGGGTGATGGATGGGACCCTTATCCGGTTCCTGGACGAGGCATTAAATGTATAGTAGTCTGGACTGGACAAAACTCGGATTTACATTTATTCAATGTACAATAGGTTTATTTTCATAGTCTTGGTATGAGTGTAATGAAGTTTCTTGAACTAAATACTTCTTCAATTAACAACCACTAATACCACCGTAATAGCACTAAAATAGTGAGTGGTTCAAGTCCTGAGTGACTTAGCGCTTCACTCTAGAAGGGAAAATGTCGTAGTTGGTGATTTTTTTCTATTCTTTGTCACTAAGGACTGCTATGTCCGAACAGATGGACGGGACAATGATGAAGAGATTAGATCCTTTAACGACCAGTATATTGGATTTTCCCCATGTGTCCCTAAACTTAACAACATTCTTAATACTTCATTCTTAAAACTCTTAATACACTCCCTAATATGGAGTTTGTAACCCCGAGGATATGTACCAGTAATCATCTATAAAAGATGGAAACGAGCTACTAAAATCGATTTAGTTAACATC
>NW_027289921.1:0-2839 GCF_016086655.4 Lepeophtheirus salmonis | reverse complement strand
AATTATGTAACACATTTTTACTAAGTAACTAAATATTTGTAATATAACGCGGAGAAGAAACCTTTATGAATCTCACAACGGGTCCACTCCGGTTGTTTTTTCATGTTGTTACCACCCGCTCTGAGAGATGCAAAACTGTTGCGGCCCACTAGCACTGAAAGTAGGTAGTTCCAGTCGACATTCGCATCAATGGATGCAGGGGCTTCGATCGAACCCGGTAAAGAACCACTGCTCTAGAGACTGGACACTCCCACGAGGAGTATCCAGGCTTAGACCCATATGGATCAGAGTGTTCTTTCAGAAGTTGGCCAACAAAATCGTTCTTATAGCTTATATTTATTGACTAATTTTTATTATCTTTGAAAACTTGCTCAAAGGTACTATACCCCAACTAAGCATATAATATGGTATAATTATACCTATAGCTTGAACTATATTAGAACAAAAACTCAAAATACTTTTCATATTTCTAAATTCAAATCTAGCAAAAATGAAAAAAAAAATACTCGTCTATATAAGATTTAATAAAGGTTCTAAAATATAGTTCAAATTCTAGGGTACTTTAATTCATCCCACAAATTTCAATACAAAACCTATAATTGTATAATATTTGTAGTAGGCTGAGTATATGTGTAATATTATTAATATATATACATATAGTGGAGGAGGGGGAGGGTTATTCCTTATAATTGACTAATTTTTAACTTCCGATGTGATGTATAAAAATAAATTGGGATTCTTTCTTTTCTTTATTTTTGTTTAAGATTGTTTTTATGCTGACAATCCAAATATGTGCTACTATTTTCTTTTTTAATATTAGGCACTGAGCTTTAGTAGCACACATTCATCAAAATGTGCTTAATTTTAATATAAATATTATTACAAATCAGATAGAACCCTTGCTATAAGTGTTCCCTCAAAATATATAAATATTTGGATTCTAAGGCTTCTGAAATTATAAGTAAGACTTGTTAATTACAATTTATATGATATTTTTGCTGAAGTGTTATTAATCCCCTAATAATAATGCACTTCTCTAAATAACAATGATTATAATTACAAAAGAAGAAACTTTGCTGCAACTTCAACTTTTTAACTGATTCAAACACCCTTTTTAAAAAAAAAAAAAAAATCAGCCCTTATATTATCACTGATGCCAAATCATTATCAACTAAAACAAATTAATAAATTAATTATATAAATTATGTTTCTTATCTATTTTACCAACTATTAAGAAAAACTTGAATTAAATCAGTCAACACAAGTATATAGGTTCTCTTAAGACTAAGATTTTTTTTTCGGAAATAGGGTCCTTCGTTGATTTGTCTTACTCTCCAAATAACCCCAAGAAATAATTTATTAAAGTCATTATTAATATAAATAAGAAACTGTCGCAAATAATTTTTGTCTTGGGTCTTTCTTCAAATGGTTCGTTATGTCCACATCTGAAGTCTGGATAACAGTAACAGGGTATAAACTTTAGTTCAAACTTCAGAGGTAATTAAATAAGATGGAAGTGAAGGAATCAAAAATTCTCTATAATATTATGTAAAAATTTGAGATCTTATTTATTACGGCTTACTTGCTCCTAGCAGCATTGCCCTGGGGATGTGAGACCAACCACTTCGGGGTACCAAGAAATTGCTACCTTACAAATTTACAAGCATCTCCATGAATGTGTTGGATTTTAAACTACATTCACCATCTATTCGTATATAAAATTTGAATTTTATTTAAGTATTTAGCAATAAAAATAAGAAATCAATGAATATGTAGAAAATTACACTCTAACCTAGCCTAGAATACCTATTTCACAAACTACCATTTCCTAGACCAGTGATTTGCTAATGTTATATTGTGAGATATTTCATAGAAAGCTATCAAATTACACAGTAATTGATAACTGTACACACAAAATTACATTAATCCTTTTTCGTTACATATTTATTTTATTTTAGCCTAATAAGATAATACTAATTATGCCCATAATCAAGGAAGAATAAATTAGTAATCTTTGGAAAATAGTCATTAGAAACAATGAAAAATGACACCGTTCATTTTTTTTTTCTGTTCCACATATGCGATATGAACATATGCAATCTATTTTATATAGATATGTATTATTATTGCTATGTGTTAGGAAAAAAATCCTAAAATGTGGGCCACGACCAAAAGCAGGTCACAGATCTTTTATAGGTAGGTTGTAAATAAAATGGGCACTCGGTGAAATACAAAACCTCCACTTAAAATGAAATTGAGTCATGAATCTCAATTTATTTTGAAAATTATGATCAAATGTATTTTTACCTCCACCATCGAAGTTGAACGGAGGTTATGTTTTTTACTCTGTTTGTTTGTTAGTCACAAAGATTAACAGCAAAAGTTAGGAGTGATTTTGATCAAACTTGATACGATGATAAATATGGTCCCAATAGAGCTATTAATTTTGAAAGATCAAGGTAACACAATATGTAAAATATGTATTATCGATCATAAATTTGGAACAAATTGAGATTCATAACTCAAATTGATTTTAAGCCAAGGTTTTGCATACCCATTTTAGTTTATATTTTGTGTTATCTTGCCCTTGACCTCTCAAAATTGAATAGCCTCCTACTTTTACTATATATAATCTTCGTACCAAGTTTGATCAAAATCGATGCCTAACTTTTGCCGTTATCCGATTGAATAATGAACAAGCAAACAAAGCCAAAAGACATAATCCGTTCAACTTCATTGCGAAGGTATATATCATTATTATCTCGCCAACGTCACCCTTTTGTTGAATATTTAAAGGTATTACAATGTTATTACAATTAATTTGGATTCTTGAAGGCCA
>NW_027289920.1:0-205 GCF_016086655.4 Lepeophtheirus salmonis | reverse complement strand
GATAAATTTTTCAAAAGTTGAAAAATCTCGTGATACGTTCCAATTTCAGAAAATGCATCCGATTCCCTATTCCGATTAATCGTCCCATCACTAATTAACACGTTAACAGGCTTAAGATTTTAAAAAGCTATCAGTTCTTCTTTTAGTTACATAAGTATATTATTATGGGTTGTACTAAATTATGCATAAATTTTATCGACAGAAG
>NW_027289919.1:0-1379 GCF_016086655.4 Lepeophtheirus salmonis | reverse complement strand
AGAGATAGTTATGGCAGCATTGATTGAATAATATACATCTTCTATCAAGAACGTTATCATTTCCGCCTTTATTATTTAATATTAATATAATATTAGATGCTGATAGTCGATAGAGAACTGAATAAAATGCCTGAAATAACGTCGCCTTCTGTCTGGATTTCTGAAAGTGGAGACCCAGGAATTTGGAAAATACTTGCCCTGTCTAGAATTACACGCCACTCATTATCCTCATCTCATAACAAGAGTATGGATAATCATCTATAAAATCAAGTTAACGATGAATACATCAAGTCAGACTTTAACCTTGATCTCACAAAGATGCTTATTGCATGTAATTTAACATTATCAATTGCTAATCATTCTACGTTCAAAAAATTTACGGAGAAATACATGGGTAAATTCTTCCCTTCCCGAGGAGCCATCATTAATTAATGGAGGATGTTGGTAATGATGTCATTTATAGAAATACTCCGTCGTAAATTGTGAAGTTAAGATAATTTTCAGCATGTTTAGAGTCATTCAGACCAAATTACGAAATGGAACTCTGAATTTTGTACCATCTAACAGTAAGTATTCGTTTTTTTAAAATCTAATCATAAAATATGATTCTATTTTAGCTAAAATTATCAAGAATCATGATTCACAACTCATTAAATGGCAAAAACAAGTACTTAAATCGTCACAATAACGGGAGTTGTAGCTTTGGATGGTTTGCAACTAGTTTGTCTGACATTAGTGCCCTCACTTAAAGACTTGGGTATATATATTACATATACATAATAATATAATATTACATATACATAATAATATAATATTACATATACATAATAATAAATTACATATTTAATAAATATTACTTTTTTATCACTTATCACCTCATCTCATAACAAGTATGGATAATCATCTATAAAATCAAGTTAACGATGAATACATCAAGTCAGACTTTAACCTTGATCTCACAAAAGATGGTTATTGCATGTAATATAACCTTATCCATTGCTAATCATGCTACGTTCAAAAATTATGGTTCATAAACCCCAAGAAATGGTCTTAAAAAAACTCATAAAGGCAAAAACAACTGCTCAAAATGGTCACAACAACAGGGGTAGTTACATTGGGTGTACCATTATAATTAGATATTGCGTATCCTTCATGATAATAGTATGCTGTTATACAAGCATAAATAACGTGGGGAAATCTTTTTGATGCCTTTAATAAGGAGAAATATCGCCGGACATTACTACTAAAGCGTTAAAGTACTACTTTTACGCTTTAATTACTACATAATTAGCTTTTGCACTAAATCTTTACGATGGATTTAATTCTAACCTTTTTTTATTAGTATATTTATTGTCTAATTTTATAATCTTGACATTTAC
>NW_027289918.1:0-2886 GCF_016086655.4 Lepeophtheirus salmonis | reverse complement strand
CCTGAGCCTGAGCCAGTACATTTCTATCTAATGTTTTCAGTCTTTGTAATTTTGTTTAATTTTACAAAACTATCAAGAAAGACTAAATTCTCTGTTATATCATGAATTATAGTGTATAAGGAGTGCTCTGCATCTTAAAGTTCAATTTGATAATTGTATGCAAAAAAGTTACAAAGAGATGACAAGTTCATTTACTTTTACAGAGGCCAAAATAAAAATTATATCATTATGGCCTTTGTAGCATAAATGGTTATTTGAGGTGCATTTGATGAAGTTTCGATACAATTTCTTGCTGAAAATCATTTAAAGCTTTCGCCAGACCGTAGATTTGGTGTAATTTCCTATTCGTATTATAATCAACAAAAAATTAATGCGTGGAAGATTTAGTAAAAAGTGTCGTTAATGTATTTAATATATTTAATGATGTAATTGCAGGAAATTATTAGAAAAAGTATTTTTATCCTCCAAAATGAACAAAAACTTTCATATATTCAGCGTCAAGTATATTTTTCTTTGAGTTATACACGTAAAAGAATGTTCCGGTAGTTCACAAACACTTTATGTAAACTTATAAATAAAATTTGCCCTTTGAATTGCCTCTCTCGATTCCTGAAGAAAAAAAATCGTTTCTTTGCTTTTTGTACATTGAAAATAACCTTAAAATCTGTAAACATGAAACGAACTTATTCAACACAGATTTGATATATGTTCATTTATCTTTAGCATAACGATTTCTTCCCTACACTCAACATCATGTTTAATCAGATTAATTTGTAATCCAACCCTTTTGTCTGTAAATGTTACACCAGATTCTGGCATCATTAAAAGATGTTCAGACTCCGGTATCCCATTTGACCGAATCCATAAGAGCCAGAACATATTTATTCCTTCTTAAATGGGTTATTCTGTTATCCCCATCTTTTTTCGGGCTTAACGAGTTTGATAAATTATTTCACTTTCAAATATAATATGAGCTGTTATCCCATTTTTCAACCTCAATCTTATGAAAGTTAATGAATACATTTTAAGTAGCAAAAGTTAATTTAATGGTTTTAATATTTGATAAAAGTGTTATTCAAAATGAAATTATAATATTTTAACCATAATAATCACAAATTATATCTTGTTGATGCCCAAATCTAATCTTGTCATGATTAAACTTTTGTTATTTTGAGTCTATTTCAACTGTGTATGAAGTAATATTTTTTTTATAAATTTGGGCTACCATTTAACCCAACTACGTCAAAACAGGATGCTCACTAACAGAAGGTTAAGAATATTGTACGTCAGGGGAGTTTTCTTTCCTTGGATTAATTTGAACGTTTTTTGAAATTCAAGTATGTACCCTCGTGATTTATTAATATGTTTTGTACGTTGTGTGAACGGTTTGATTTATTTATCATTGTATTTATTTTCAAAATTTAATATAAAATATAATTTTCATATGGGGAAAGGGGTAAGATATATTTCGGGCTCAGTTATTATTGCAGTTTTAGGAATTAGGAATGGATACCTCTTCCATGGATATTTGATGATAGGCACTGATATGGTCCCTTTTAGAGAACCTCCTTCTGACAAATAGATTTGAAAAAAAAATCACTCAAATTAAGAATTTGTTACATATCAAGCTCAGATATACTATTTAATTAAAAATAATATCTTTTTAATCGAACACTTCCATTAGATTTCCAAACTATACGCGTTAATTATCCCTAATTGTTGGAGTTTTATAATTTCCTCATTAGGAAAGTTGAATTCATCCTTTTTTGCCTCGTTTTTGTTTTGAGTTATTTTATTTACTAATGGGGTTGTAGTACCCAAAGAACAATAGCATGTCTCCTAATGACGTCACATCAGTCCTTTAAATAGACATGGGATACTTTTTGGTTGACAATGTTAAGATAATATTGATATATATATAGATATTATTTGAAAATTCACAAAAAAATATTTATATAGCCCAACATTTGAGGTTATTTATAATGTAAATTAAAACTAATTTTATTAATTTTGAGGTGTAATATTATTACAAGCATATATAGACACAAGTCCTGAATATTTGAAACTCTACTAATTATTTTCTTTTATTACGTCCCCTCTATTACTTATCAGGATAATGGAATCTGTTTGGTAGTCTAATACGACACCCCGAATTGATGATTTAAATTTCAATGGTACTGGAAAAGTCCGCAGAGTATTTTTTAACGTTCTTTTAACTAGTCAGATAGAATTGTACTGATTTAGTATTAGTAAACATTATACATAATTATTCCATTGCTTTCAGTTTTCCTGATAGCATTTTTCCAATGAGCCACGTCGTTCCATTAATAAGACTGAATATGTCAAAAAATATCTTAATTCCGTTGAAGTCATATGGATGTTGTAACTAAAAAACTGTCGGATGAGAAAAGATTTGATGTCAACCCGGGCATAAATTGTAACAATTTCAGTTGTGTGACTTTTAAGGATCCACCAGAGTAAGTTTAGACCACGACAAATCTCTGGCATGCAAGTTAATGCTTAGTCAAATAGTAGCTACAACGACTTCCTCCCTCAATTTGATTACAGGCGAAATAAAATTGAACAAATGTTTATTTTAATAACTCCTTACTACAGGAGTGTCATGTTGTGTCGTTCCTTATTTAGAACTAAAGATTAAAGTTCCATTCAATTCAGTCTTAGTCCTGTTCAGTTATTTCTTATAAATACTTATAAAGTTCGGTCCTTGATTATGTCATTAATTTATTTCTTCTTTGTTTAATCAGTTCTATGACTGACATTCTTAAGAACCGGTCCTAAGACTAGACTGAGCAAGATTGAATAAATAAGGGCCCACACTACACGAGCGTATGGTCATACTTTTACTATTCTAATCATGCCTATTTG
>NW_027289917.1:0-50000 GCF_016086655.4 Lepeophtheirus salmonis | reverse complement strand
TCTTCATGAGAATAGGATTCTGGTGGTCCGTCAACAAAAAGAAGTCTATGGAATTAGATGGAGATATTACTCAAGGGTATGGACGTGGAACCATGGTTCATGATTTCACAATTAAAATTTAGCAAAGAAGTCTTTTGAACAATTATTTGATGAATTGATGAAAATATTTGGTATGAAGTACATTCTTACATCCAGGTTGATCCAAGATTGCCTGAAAAACTTTTTCTCCTGCGTGACGACCCTGAAAGTTTCAAATGAACATCCAAATATTTTTGATTGAATCAATAGATTCATAAAGGTTATCATTGTTGAAGCTGATAGGCTGATTATTGGATCAACAGCAGTTCAAATAGAAGCCTCAGAAAACTTAGATAACTTCCTTGGCTATTTGTTTAAAGACATAGAACCATGAATTAAAGCAGCACACATATATTTGGAAGAATATGAAGAAGCTTCATTTTTATCTGCAGAATTAGCTCGAAATCTGGATCTGGAACACAAAAAATCTTCAGATTCTTCCTATTCAGCCTATGATTGTAATCTCCATTGACTTGGTTATATTACTGTATACTTGGTCAAGAAGTTTTCGTCGAAATATTGAGAATTTGGATCAAAAACAGCAGATAATCTCTTTTCTCTTTATTGGTCTAGGGAATTTACATACGCAAAAAATATATAAATAAACATTATTGTTTATAATTAAATATCTAAACTAAAAAGACATGATTAGTATACACATGGTTAACAGGTAATGTACATTATTACATGCATTTTATGCAAGGCTGTCCCTAAGCTAAACGATCTTGCAGGTTTTATTTTAAAGAAATTCACCGGTTTTGTGGTAGAAGTTGAAGAAACCTAGATTCTTGCACATTGTAAACAAATGATATTAGGATTAAGGTATATGAGTCTTGTAATTAAAGCATTTCTGGTCTTTCTGTCTCTTCCACCTCTTGTGTCTAGTGAAAGTATTTTGAATGTTTCCATGCTTACAAATATTAATTATCCTGTACTTTCCTGGGGTTTTCTCTTTTCTGTGGGGAAAGACTAGTATCTGGAGCAGATCTTTTTGTAACTGATAGTCACCTTGTACGTGAGGTCATAGTATGTTCTACATTCATCAGATGTTTCTTTTTCTTAGTTGGTTTCATATTTTGATTCAAATCTTATCAATTATCTTCATTCCCTGTTATAGGCGTAGTTATGCGTCTGTCTGTTTCATCATCGACTAAGAGTGAAGGCACATGTCCTTGAATTTTTTCTGTATTAAATACCTCGTTCAACCCATCAACTTCGTCCAAAATCCTAATATCCCAAGATCCATCATTATTAGTCAGTCCATGTATTTATTTTTTATATCCACTTACTTACTTATTTATTGATAATAATTATGTTCGTCTGTTTTGGTTGAGGATGAATAATAGGGGAAAAAAAATATGGTAATAATTGATTCAAAAATTTAATTTGACCCCCCCACAAAAAAAAAATATATATATATATATATAATCCTGTAGAAACCCTTGCCTAGTTAAAAAAATAATGATAACTTTACAAATGATCACAGGGATCACTGTAATCTATATAGCTTGCTGATACGTTAGAACATTCAAAATATGCAAGAATAATTAATAACAGGATTCATATCTTGCTCTAAATAACATATACCTGTTTTTTTGTTGTTGTTGTTTTTTGTTTGTTTGTTCTTTATGTTTTTTTTTTTTTGGGGGGGGGAAGGGTTATTTACACTCTGGAATTTAGTCAATGTTCATATCCCTTACTCTAACGCAGATTATACTTATATGTAATTTAAGATAAAATTGTTTGTTTTCAACCTAAAATACTGGATAAGATTACATATAGGAAGACCAAAAAGCTTAGCCGAGTATCCTATTTTAATTTGCTCTTGAAGTGAGGATGATGATATCGGGATTTTATTCAGAATCTTTTTGCAAAGGAAGTTTTCAAGATGTAAAATTTAATTTTAGTAGTCCTTGTACAATATTTTCTTTTCTATCTTCTTTCCATAATTGTAACTACGTAACTAATTATTTAACAATAATATCGAAGACAGATTTAAAAATCAAGAATATTAAAAATTATAATCGCTTCTTTGGTAATATTGCTGGTTTGTATCCCGAACTTAGGTCTCCAGGAGAGTACTTATTCCTAAATATTAGATTTGGCTAAATACAAAAAAAAACTTTCACTCACAAACAACACAACACTTAACGCATAACTAAAGTTGATAATATTGTAGAGAAAAACGCGCGCAAGGAGAAGGGTGAAAAAAATACATGTAATAACATTGTTTAAAATACTTATGTGATTATCATCTGCCTGCTTTATTATGATTTTTGAGGGTATAACGAAAGTATTTATTAGCAAAATGTTTAATGAAGATATACCACGAATAATTGACTTCGACGTTTTTTATCCGTTACAGTAGATTTTATAACATCACACCCTATGAAATTGTAATTCATTATGCCCCTTATTTTCAGAATAATAGCTAATGAAACGACAAAGTAGAGTATTTCAAAATATATTTGAAGTTCCAAGTTTAAAAAAGAAGGCTTTAATTAAATATAATCTTCATAATAAAAAATATACCATCATACATTTATGTTAAATATACAAAATTAAACAATTGGAATCATATAACTAATAACAATAAATTATATATACAGAATATTGAAATAATAGATTGATCCAAATAATATTTTCTTGTTCTGACACCGGAATCCAGTTAAATATGTCATAACTTTAGGTTGCAAAACACAAGCGAGACGTGGAGTTTTATCAATAAGATAATCACCCCTCTTCTTCATGTGGAAGTTGCTATATACAATTGTGCACATGATAGATCTATCTCTACCGAGGAAATCATACTAACTATTAATAATAAAGTAAATGTCAAAATCATAAAATTAGACAATAAATATACTAATAAAAAAAATGTTACAAATAAATCCCTCTTAAAGATTTAGAGTAAAAGCTAATTATGTAGTAATGCCCGGCGATATTACTCTTTATTAAGAGCAAAAAAAAGATTTCCCCCCCGTTATTTATGCTTGTATAACAACATACTATTATCATGAAGGATATACACAATTGCTAATTATAACGCTACACCCAATGTAACTACCCCCGTTGTTGTGACCATTTAAGCAGTTGTTTTTGCCTTTTATGAGTTTTCTGAACACCATTTCTTGGAGTCTATCAACCATAGCTAAGCCTTAAGTGATAAAAAAAAGTAATATTTATAGACTATGTAATATTGGAAAACCTAATGATTATACCCAAGTCTTTAAGTGAGGAAACTAGTCTCATACAAACTAGTTGCGAACCATCCAAAGCCTACTACCCCCGTTGTTGTGATCATTTAAGCAGTTGTTTTTGCTATTTAATGAGTTGTGTATCATAATTCTTGATATGTTTAGCTAAAATAGAATCGTATTTTATGGTTAGATTTAAAAAAAATTGAATACTTACTGTTAGATAATACAAAATTCAGAGTTCCATTTCGAAATTAGTAAATATTTTATACTTTTTACTGATAACTTGATCGTCATTTGGTGTGTATGCCTCAAAACATTTTTATATATTTTTCTATAAATGACATCCTCCATTAATTTAAAGATGGTTCCTCGGAAAGGGATAGGTTTAACCGTGTATTTCTCCATAAATTTTTTGAACGCAGATGATTACCAATGGATAAGGTTATATTACATGCAATAAGCATCTTTGTGAGATCAGAGTTAAAGTTTAACTTGATGTATTCATCATTAACTTGATTATTTAGATGAATATCCATGCTCTTGATTTGAGATGATGATAATGAGTGGCGTGTAATTCTAGACAGGGGACTAAAGGCACATTTATATCGACAAATCTGATAAACCATCTGTTTCTCATCCGGTAAGTATTTTCCAAATTCCTGGGCCTCCATTTTCAGAAATCCAGACAGAAGGCGACGTTATTTTAGGCATTTTATTCAGTTCATTAACGACTATCACCATCTAATATTATATTAATATTGAATAATAAAGGCGGGAATGATAACGTTCTAGATTGATAGAAGAAGATATATATTATTTAATCAATGATGCCATAAGTATTTCTTCTCTTCTCCTCGCACGCTTTTCTATTCTTACCAAAATTATCACCCTTGGCATAACTATACGTAATATGTTTTTTGTTTTTTTTACTTAATTTGAAAAGTTTTATATAATATGAATAATTGATAAGATCATGCTATTATTTATTAGGTGTAATAATGATGTAACGTTTAAAAAATATAACAAATCAATTAAAGGTATAAATAGTTGAACTACTTCCAATTTGTATAATTATAATTTGTATTAAACACAGGTTTTTACTCGTTTGCCCTTTTTCCGTTCATTCGTTCATTTTGTAGAAAACATTCCGTTCACCGTTCATTCGTTTATTTTTTTTCCTGTTTATTCGTTCATTTTTCCGTTCAATCGTTCACTTTTCCGTTCAATTGTTCATTTTTCCATTCAATCGTTCATTTTTGAATGATTTAATTATTCATTTAATATTTATCTAGTATAATAAGACCAATCTGCAAAATACTCCTTAATATATTTTACTTTCTCAATACATAAAAATGAGCCTCAATGGTGTAGCTTACTAAAATCAAAACAGGCAATCCCAGGGGTCTCGAAATGTAAAGGGCTCCAATGTACTGGTAAAAATGATTGTCTCAATTTTTATAAAATGGTGTCTAATTTATTGAAATTATTTTTTTAACAGTCTCATAATAAGACATCTTCGAAAATTGTCTAGAGCTAGTACTTTTATTCAAATCAACCCCCAATCTCATTTCAACAGCCTCCCTCCTTTAAAAAACAGCTGAACAGACATGTTTTATCATCTTATTCAATAGCAAGGCAGATCTGTGGCATAGTCAAATGCTAAGGCTCCTGTTTATTCAGAGGGTACTATAATGGGTGCAAAAAAAAAAAAAAATATTAAGCTCTGGCTTTAATTTTTAATGGTCAGGCCCTGTCGGTTTTTTTTTTTTTTTTTTTTCTGGCTGATTTTTTCAATGCCCTATTAAATTCCTACTATGTGCTTATCTCCCATAAACTCTCTTCAGACCGGTAGATTCAGTTTTTTTATTATTGTAAGAGAGATTAATGCAATAATTGGGGGGCTTGCCGTATGAGAAGACAAAATTAGTCAAATCGCTTGTATATATTTTTGACTACAACTCGACCTGAATGCAATACTCCCACCAGTTCGGAACTGCATTTCAACGGTCCTCATATTTTCGTGAGTTGTTTTTATATTTATAAGAACATTTTATAACAGATGTTTTTCGTTTTGTACATATTCCAACTTTATATTTCGCATTGACTATTGATGTTACATATTTTAATTATGTATAATATTACCAGAGGTTTGTACTGTTTCTCAGAATATAATAAATGCCTAAGGCAAATAATATATTCAATTTTGTGTGAGAGTGTAACATTAAAAATACATATTATTGGCTAATATACAGGGTGTCCACGATAAATTGGAACGACTTTAAACTTCATCCAGATCCATAATGTGGATATTCGGGGCTAACTCATACTAATATAAAAGGTTGCGTGAACAATACACTATAACTTCCACCACAATTGTTTTGACAACAAACAATAGTCATCATGGAACAAGCAAGGAGAGACGCCATCCTCGAATTGGCTCGCGCGGGACACAAGCCCTCTGCTATCTACAAGCTTCTTAACTATCCCAAGACAAAAAAAAAAGAAAACTGAACTACAGTCATTCGTATTATTGATTTGAAGTTCAAAAATGTTTATAAATTTTTTTGAGTTGTTTATAAACTTGGACATAACGTTCAAATAGTTTCTTGATTCTTTTTTTAGACTTTGAGCTGTCGTCATTATGCTCTTGCCGCTGTTGTTATCACAATGGCGTCGATAAACCGTTTTTAGGAGTTTTAAGTGTTTCTAAATCTCTTCTCCGCCCCCCTCACTATATATCTATTTAAAAAAAAACTATTTATATAAGTAATTATATCGCTATGTTCAAAAAATTTCTGGCTAAGCCTTAAATGGTGGAATCTAGCATCGCTCCTGATCACACATATAACATGAGTATTGGGAACCCAAGAAACATTATGTTTAGGAGGCCAGATAAGAAGGAGATAGTGTATAAGGATGGAAAAACTTAAAAATTATGTCTTGTTTTCGTCATCATCATTTCTATACGATTCCATATCCATTAATAAAAACATTTTTTCCTTTGAAAATCGTTCAAATTCTAGGATTTTAATTTTTCAAACTTGAGTTTTTGTTTAAAAGTTACCTGATATCTGTATAATATTGTCCTAAGTCTAAGCAGCAAATTGCGACATTTTTACAGCTACCACTGGAGATAGATAAGTAAAATCAAGCTTAATAAGATAATTAGATTCTTTTGTAAGTATCTTGCTAGCAAAGATTGGCTCAAAATATTTACATTTCCTTGTAGGTAGAATGAGCATTGCATCTTCATACCGCTTCTAAATGTTTTCTCGTAATTGATCTGCATCACTTTTATCAAAATAGGGGACATAATACCTGCTTTAACATCTCGACAGAATTTGAAGAAACAAATTGGGCGAAGTATTTGATCTTCTAAAAGAACTGTAAACTCAATAACTGAAATTGCTCTAACATTAATTAAGTCGGCTATATTGTCCCCAAATGTCAAAAAATGTTTAAATGCCTATTTCCACAAATAGATTTTTTTTAGTATTTGTTAGTTTGACATCTTTATTTCGATAAGTTTGGTATATTAACCTTTTATTTCGTTTTCATGTTTTAAATATATAAATATAAACACAAATGGTCTAATCTGAGATCTTATAAAATATGATATTCCAATAAAACAACACAACTTTCTGAAACATCAAGAAAATTGCATGAAATTTTCAGAAATTACAGAGTATAGTATTGTAGAAAAGATGATACCCTTCAAATCAATACAATAGATTATGAAAATCGAGTACATGAATATCTTCCTACGCTCAACAGACAATAAATTATAATTATTGAAAAAAAGAGAAAGGTTAAAAACTCAACAATGTACTTTCATACTGCGCTTTTATACGATCAATTACCCCTTATCTGTGATTTTGAAGGCTAACTTGAGATAAATCATTTCACTATTGAGATAGACTGACTTATCCAGCTGTTGCAAGCAAACTGGTGTACAAATTGCACTCAGTTTACGCGTAATGTTTGTAAAAAAAAACTGACAGTAGTATTTGTAATTTAAAAACTGTAGCAAAGATTCCATCAAAAAAGTATTTATTAAGATTTTTATTTTCATATAAAATTTAAAAAAATGAATATTCAATACATCATGTTATTTTAATAACTTTGATCGTATTTGTGAAAATATCAGAAAAAAATATATTATCTCCAATAATTAAATAATTTAGACATATGCATTTCAGTGATTATGTATATAAATACAATATAATTAAAGTATATTATGTATGAGTATCTACTTATGTAAACAATTACAATATAATTTTTAAAATTAAATACAATTCTACTAAGTACAGTTATTACTAATAAAAAAAGGTTTTTGTGTAGGATTTATTTTTAAGTGTGCTCCTAATAGGAAGAATTGGAGGGAAGAAAAAAGTATGTTCATTATGAGCATGAGTGGTACAAAGTGTTCAAAAATGGCTGTGGGATCGTGGAAGAAAAATCAAGGTGATGCTCACTATTTTCTTTGATATCTGCGGTCTGGTGCTTCATAAATCGTTCCAAAAGGGACCAAAGATCAATAAGGAGTACGTTATCGTGAGATAATTCGTCAAAAACAGCCAGAATTCCTGAAGAACAACTTGTGCATTTTACACAACGATAACGTGCCATCGTACAAAGCCACGATTGTGAGCGAATATGAAGCCAAAAACGCAATAAGTACCATAGATCAACCATCATATTAACTTGATTTAGCTCCATGAGACATTCTTTTTGTTCCCCTAACTTCAATTGCCATTCGTTGGGACCCGTTTTGAATCTATTAAATCCATAAAAAATTTTTTGGAAGAAGCCAAAGGCCATGCCAAAAAGTGCCTATAAAAATGTTACAAGGACAGGAAAAGACGTTGGCATATTTGTAATGCATCCCATGGAGATTAATTTGAAGGAAAGAAAATAAATTTTAATGAATAAATGTGAAATATATTTTAAAGTGAACAAGTCCTGGTACTTTTTTAAAGAATATGTCGTGGAATGGGGGATTAATATATTGTGCCAAGAACTGTTTGGATGAATTTGCATAAAAAAATAGCTTATGTTCAAATCTTATGTCCATCAATTCAAAAAAATAAAAAAGAACTGTAAACTCAATAACTGAAATTGCGCTAACATTAATTAAGTCGGCTATATTGTCCCCAAATGTCAAAAAATTAATATATTGTGTCTAAATATGTTAAGAATGCACATACATTTACGAATTCAATTTGCGATTATGAAAGAAAATAGAGTAGCTTGTTCTAGTTTTGGAGGCCGAAGCATGTTTATGCAAAATAAAGTAAATTAAATAAATTATTATTTTAGTAATTATTCCATTTACTTAAAATAAATAATCGTGAATGTAAGCTCAATATAATTATATGTACCAATACAACATAATCTCCAATCCCATCCAAATTTTGAAGAGTTGTTCTCAACACCAGAACAAATGCTCTACCTTTAAGTTCTTGAAAAAGATAGAGAGAGCTATCAGACCTTACACAATTTACTTACAGTAAGGAGGATTGAAAGTCAATTTAATAAATGTTGTGTCAGCTGCATATAAATGAATTGACATTGATAAAGATATTTTGAAAAAAGATGATGGACAGCAAGGACCTATCATAGTATATATCAGGCCTTAATAGAAAAATCCATAAATACCGACTTAATTATGGCAATCGTTCATCTCAAGACTGATCCAAGAAAGGTAAGATGAATGACTAAATATATTTTGGTAGATTAAGTACGTTAACTTTACCAAATTGCCTTGATTATTTAATTTTATGGAGAAACAAACTCCAAACTTTATTTTTTTTAACAGGTAGGAGTAATTGGCTATGATCCTTTACCACAACATTAACTTTTCTTTACTGTCGCACAGGTATACAATAAAGTTGTATTCTAAACCGGAAAAATAACTCTTGCAGTTTAAGAATCAAATTAATACCGAAATAGTTATTTTTGTGAATGAATTAATTTAATGTACACATATGTTGTTCATATTAACCTTCAATCAAAAAATGGACTTTGTCAAAGTTAGTAAAAAATGTCAGAAATGGTAAGAAATGGCATATTTGTACCAAAATTGTCTTTTTTGAGTCGCTCGTAAATTAAATGTACTTTTCATGTTTGCTAGTGTTTCGTTTATATGTAAAAAAATTAAATTTATTTCAATGTGAAGTTGAATGAAATATAGTATAACACAATGTGTTGTTTTTTGTTTTGTTTTTTGTCAAAGAACAATAACTTCGACTAAGTTTAAATTTTGGCATTTTATGTTAATGAAACAGAGAACTCCAAATTATTTAGTTTCTTTCCCCTTTTATTTGTATCCTTATGTAAAGTAAAGATAATTATTTAACCTAAAACCATAATAAAATACATTTTCAAATAATCTTATGAATTTATATTTTATGTGCTAATAATAATCCAATGATAATAAAAGCAATAATAACATAGAAAAATAATTTCTAAAAATATTATTATATTTTCCTTACATAATTGAACTAAAAAATATGTTATGAAACGAAAAATTTTAAATTCATTAAATCTGATTCGATATGTACAATTGGTAAGTTGAGATTTTTGAATACAGTATTCAAAGCCAATTGTACATCAATTTCTGTTAATTAATCAACTTTTTTCTATAAGATATTCTTTATATTGAATTTACATTCATTATATTTTTTATATTGTCTTGTAGTTCATAACATATTAAATTACCCAAAAACGCAAGTTTTCACCTCAAAAGCTCAGAATTTGAAGAAATCTATTATGGTTTACAATTTTTAGGTTAATTGCAAAAGTATCCATTTTTTATTTTTTTTTACTTATTGAAATAAATGTTTTTATTCCATATTTTAATAATAACAAGAACATGAAAAAGGAAAATTGATCAAAATCAAACTACATTTATTATCCCTTCTAGACGAGAGGAAAAAAAAATCGTCTGGTGGCTCGCACAAAAGAAAAAAGAAAAACAAAATATAGACAATTAAATAAATGTAAACAATTATTAGTATAAAATCATTTATATGAAGTGGATCATGTACAGCTTACAGTTGGAGTTTCAGGAAAGATACTGGTGATTCCAAATGGAAGACAAATTCTATCTTTGTAGACATTGTCGACTTTTTGCGCCCATGTACAATAATTTAAAGTAACCCTTGTGCTTTTGCAGGATTTTAAAGGAGCCCAAGAAGGTTGGAGAAAGAGATTCTCCGATTGGCTTTTTTTTACGAAGACGTAGTCAGTCATGTTCAGAGGATTTTCGAACGTTTCTCTCTAGGTTAATCGTAGAGAACATCAGGTACTTTCTCCATTTTGGGGAAGAAACGCCTCACATCGGCATATACTATCATTAGTTAATTCCAGATGGTTGTATGTTCATAAAAGACAGAAAGTCACCGTAAATACTTTTTGCAGAGTTATAACTCCAAGTCCTTGTAAAACTCAGAGTAGAATAAGGGATCCACGTCAAAGTAATTATTGGCTATACTTTTGTATTTTTGCTGATTTTAGATGATCTAATACAGTATTTTGGTATCTAAGCTGTTCTCCTTTATTATTGTCAATATATTGAAAATTCAAAGGAATAAAAATAATTTTTATAAATCCTGGAGTCTATAACATTATAGTACACTTACGAAAGGTGAATTAATTAATTAAATGTGAAGGTGGTATGTATTGATAATAAATAATATTGAATTTTGATTCAAACTCTTTCATTGAATGACTATAGGGTGTTCGGGGTGATTTGGCTATACAAAATGTTTCATATCTTTCACATTAATACTTCATGAACGGTCTGGATTAAGCGAGGCTTGAAATACAGAATAGTAATCTACTTAATTAAACATGATTGTAGTTTTGATCCCTCATTTCACATGAACAATGTCCTTTCGATTTTTAAAGTTGACAAGACTTTTCTGATCTTTTGCCTTTAGCAACTTCGGTTTCAATTACTGATTTCTTTTCAGAGTTACGAACTCTATTTGACTTATTGATGTTATTGGTTTTAATATTTAAAAAAGATAGGTTCGCTCCATTG
The DNA here is from genome assembly GCF_016086655.4 of Lepeophtheirus salmonis. Classification (NCBI taxonomy): domain Eukaryota; kingdom Metazoa; phylum Arthropoda; class Copepoda; order Siphonostomatoida; family Caligidae; genus Lepeophtheirus; species Lepeophtheirus salmonis. Next base: position 38,675 of record NW_027289917.1, on the reverse strand, counting down.
AAAGGAACTATTGATGTGTTCCCGGCGTTCTATTCAGCCACTTTTCTTAAACCAGATGATTTGCTTTAGTATTGGTTTCTTCTCCATGGTTTATTTTACATTTTCTGCATTCAAGAAGTCGTCTATTTCCTTGGGAATTGACTTGGTTTCAGTAATATTTTTGTAATTATCTTCTTTTGCATCATCAAAGCATAAAAAAGTATGATATTCCAAATGAAATTGCTGAATTAAGTTAATTGTAGAAAAACGAGAACAGTTACATGTATGTATGGAGCACCAAAGCTTCTTTTTTTTCTGAAATGTCGATGGAAATTATAGAAAAATGAATCAAACTAAAGTTCAAAACACTATTAGCAGACTAAAAATAACAATATTATATTTTTACAGAAATAGAATTGCTATCTCTGTTGTGATTCATTTCGATCTTCTCTTAATCCTATATCTAAACATAAATGAATTAATTCATAATTAATTATAATTATATATAATAAGAACAGCTGAGGTTTTATAAAGTTACATTATATTACTTAACAGCAGTCACAGGATTAAGGAAATGAGCACATGTTCACCTCCCACTCATGCAAGGACATATGGCTCAGTTATACATGTTTTTTTCTTTTGATGAACCATGTAATTACTGTATGAAAATATATAACTCTGTCATCCACTCATTTGCTGAGATAGGAAATACTTAGACTATATGTATCTCTAGATATAAAGGGTCACATAATACACAGTCAAGTTATATATCGGCCATTATTCTTTTAGGATTATCTGTGAGAAGGAATTCCCTCCAAAAACCAAGGCACTGTACTATGGACTTTCAAATTCCTAGACATAGTTTGACAAAAAACTCACTTTGAGAGAGCCGATCAGAGTATTAGATTTTAGAGGCAATTTAATAGATGCCACAGCATATGTTGCTTTTAGTATAAAAATACCAAGGGCTATTAAAAGTTATGGGACGTTGTTTCTGACATAGTGAGGTTTATACCCTCAGAATAAGAGTGTCACCTGAAAAATTAAAAATATAATGTGAATATTTTTAGAAAACATCATTGTCCCTCAGATAAGTTATAACTTTGGAAATTTGTATTATAACTTTTAACATTTTCTTAGCATTTGTGTCTATTTTTTTAATATTTTTGTTAATGCTTTTCATTTTTATCTTGGCTTCTAAAACTGTTAAATTATACTTTTATAATTTTTTTGAAATTGAGACATAACAAAAAAAGAATAGAAAAATTGGTCTATATCTGAAGGTCTAATTTTAAAATAAAATTTTAATTTACATTGTTATAGTGCAATTCGTCGAAATATTTTAAACTATTGCTTGTAGTAAAATATAATAGTTAATAAATAAAAAAGACCTGTTTTTAGACTTTTATAAGTTTCGATTGGAATTCAGATCTTTTCCATCATATATATCCGATCATTTGCAGAAGGTTAACTAATATTGACCTGTACTACAACTCAAAAAAGAAGAGGTGATCAGTGATCACCAATAGCTCAGTGTATAACTACATCATGATTGGAACAAATATATAATATTCTACATTATGTCGTTTGTCTTAATCTTGAGTGGCTTCTCAAAGAATAATTTGGTGAGTATCTCTAAAGTATAACTCGAGCTCCACAGTAGATGTGATAAGGCAAAATATTAAGAGAAAAGCTTTCGTTAGACTGAATGAAAACCCTGGAAAACTGGAAATAGAAGCTATCAGTAAAGAAATTCTTAGGGTTCATAACATGAAAACCAATGAAAGAACTGAACTAATACATATGAAAATTTGATATCCACTACTAAGGTCGGCCAAACTGCATTTATATCCAAAAATAAAACATGAAAATTAAGATTATTATACTGCTCAAAGAGACACATTTCCATCGTAAAGACTAAAAACAAAATGAGTTATACTGATTTGATTATTTGACCTTGGTCTGATCAAAGACGAAATTTGGAAGAACAGACATAATTAACCTTTTTAGTGAGAAAAATGAAAATGAATTTATTACTTTTTTCCATTATATGGGTTTGTAATACCTTACGAAGGCAATGTCTCTTTGTGCTGTATATTAATCTTAATTTTCATGTTTGGTTTTTCAATGTCCTAAACCTGTATATTTCATATCTGTACACCTGATTTTTACATTATAAGGATTAATATTTGAGAATGTGCATCCAAATGATAAAAAAGAGATCTTTCTAGTATGAAGAAAAAATAAATTATGTGCCTTACTTCGAACTGTGATACACACGAAAGTTCTAAAATAGACATACAGCTTACATTAGTTAAAACCCAATAGTTCATTGACAATTATCCCACTTCAAAGACTTCAGAGACCTTTTCTCTTTAGCGTTAAATGCTACAGAAAATCTCAGTCGACAGTATGTCTACTGATAACTCCCACTTCCATTCACTAAAAAGTATTTCGGGTCGGGGAGTAAAATGCTAGGTTGTAAAATCACTCGGGATAAAATGGGGGGAGAACACAGTTACAGGATGAACAAGTTTTAGTATCCTAATAACAAGTTTACTTTCTCCTTCCTCTTTGGATTTTGTCTTAGCAAATCATTCAATTAACTAAGCTGACTTAGAAAAAAGCAATGGCTAAGGTGAACATTCGATTTATTTTTCTATACTTCTCACATCTGAGAAGGTGAGGGAACCTATGTGCATAGAAGCATTCTGATAATGTAAACGTCCAATGACAGGTCACAGCATATACAAATATATATCTGGAATGTAAAATTTTTTTATAAAAAATGAAAGCTACTATTCAATTTCGCCATATTTTACTCAGAGTGTGATTGGCTTGGATCTGTTTAATACTATCTTTCATATAAATGGTTAATCGTACAAACTGAATTTATTAACGACATAATTAATGAATTATCTCATTCTTGGGTAGATGTCCAGATTTGGAAAGGGGATCTTGTCTTTTTATCCTCTTCTACTTTTGATATTCTGCGTCAGAACAGTAAAAACGTTTTTCTTTAAAAACATCCTAGATCCAAAAAATTGAAATATACAGCGTTATTTAGGAATATAGTCACTATTAATGATCTAAAACTATAATTCTTTTTTCAATAGAGAAAAGTGTGTTTTTCTTTCCCACTGAAAAGAGCTGCAAACGTCCATCTCTGTCCAATTCTTGGGCACTTAAAAATGAATTTTCTCTCTCGCTCTGAAGAACAAGCGAATAAAATATGTGGCAGACATTCAAATTGGGTGGAATTATCTTTTACATATATAAAGAGGATAACGGGCTCAATATCTAAAATCAAGGAGGGAAAGCAATTCACTACCCAATTTCAAATATCTTCGGATTATTTATTTTTTAATAATACCTCTAAGGACTATGGAAAATATACAACAGAGTAATTTATGTGTTTGAAAGTTGACCGGTACTCCAGATTTTGAGAGATTTTATCATATTTAACATAATTGGAATTACAGAAAAATTGATAACGTCATTAATTTTATTTAGTCTCTCATAAAAAATTATAAGTCATCCTGCTAAAAAAAATAGATTAAGGGTATGCTTTATCAACCTGTAAAAGCATGATTGGACAGAAATTGACAGTAGTTGAGCTTATCAGAGTCGATTTAATCAAAGCTGTTTTTAATTAATATGCTGTATCAACTCATTTTATTCTCATAACAACAAATTATGAATCTAAAACTATAAACTTAAATATATTCAATCATTAACACAGCCTCGATCCAAAATCACCAGGGTTTGTACATATTTGTGGAATATGACTACAATAAAAATTTATTATTGACCTATCAAAATTCACAACTTAACAATAAAACGAGTCAAAAGATATTCATAATGCAATAAGACAACTTTATATCTATCAGTATTAAAGGTTATAACTTTTTTGAATTATAATGTCTGTCAATTTGCATTAAACAAAAAAAAATCATCATTTTTCTTTTTATGACAGTCATAATCATTGTTCCATAAAAACTTGAAATTATATTAACTTGTTCACTTATAATTACACAAATAAAAATCTTTGATTAAGTTTTTTATATACAATAAAAATATAATGTACAGTTAAAATGAAACTAGAAAAAAAATTTGCTTAAGAGCAACTTTTTATCTGACAAAAATATTTTTACTTATAAACTATTTATCATAGAAAGTAACATAATGCAGATAAAAAAGAATAAGATGGAAATATATATTTTTTTTTTTTTCGTATTCCCACTTTATTGTTTTTTTTCATATCTCATCATATTATCACTGAAATGCGTATGTCTAGATTATTTCATTATTGCTAATAATTTTTTCTTTCCTTAAATTTTCACCGATAGGATCGAAGTTATTAAAATAATATCATCTATTGAATATATATTTTTAAATTTTATACGAAAATAAAAATCTTAATAATTATAATAAATCATTTTTGATGGAATCTTTGCTACAGTTTCTACAACAAAAAATACAACTCTATGCTCTTTTACAGATAATTTTTTTTACATACGTTAGTTTTAAACTGAGTGCAACACATAGACCAGTTTTCTTGCAACCACTGGATAAGTTAGTCTACCTCAATAGTGCTCAACAATTTTTACAATGAACAAAATTATTGAACAAAGAGTTTGCATTTAATTTTATGTTTCAAATGGAGCAAACGGTCAATAAGGAGTAATATTGGTGCATATCAAGGCGTTTGCTTGAGAAAATCCGTCAAAAACAGCCAGAATTATGGAAGAACGAGTCATGCTTTTTACAAAACCATAATGTACATATTGTACAAATTCACGATTGTGAGCAATTCCGAAGCCAAACACGCAATAAATACCATAGATCAACCCCAATATTAACCTGATTTAGCTCTGTTATACTTTTATTTTTTCCCCATACTTAAATTGACATTCCTTGGAACACGTTTTGATTCTATTGAATCCAAAAAAAATAGCGGAAGGAGCCAAAAACCATGCCAAAAAGTGTCTAAAAATGTTCCAAGGACCGGAAAAAACGTTGGCATATTTGTATTGCATCCAATGGAGATTGCTTTAGAATTTTAATGACTAAATGGGAATTTGTGTTTAATTTAACGATATCCGGAACTTTTTTGAAGGAATATGTCGTCCAATGGTGGATTACTATATTGTTCCAAGAACTGTTTGGATGAATTTGCAAAACTTAATAACTGAAGTAGTAGTACCATTAATTAAGTCCTCTATAAATGTCCCAAATCTCAAGAAATTCTATATTTCACTGTATTTAAATATATTAATATAAAATCCTTATACATTTACGAATGCAAAATGAAATAGAAATTATTATTAAAGTAACTATTCCATTTTCTTATAAAAATTAATTGCGTATGTAAACTCAATAAAATTATTTTTTAGTAATCGTTTATTGTATTCTAGTTCTTTTTCTGAAATTTATTAAAATAGTTTAGGAAGATTTTTCTTATAGTCGCACACTATTTTGCCATAACCACAATCAAAGCAATGAGGTTGTAAATGTTGTATTTGGCAAAAGAAAAGGTTCCAATAGCATTGTTTAGTAAGTTTAACGATGAAGCGGCAAAAATCAGGATTAGGAACAAAAAGCTTTGAAATGCTAAAATAGACATGGATTTGGGAAACTAAAATCTATCTAGAAAAATTACGATTGATTTGTCAGACTTCATTCGATCATATAATGGGGCATTATTTCAAATATTCTGCTTTTTTAAAGACGTAGTGGAACACTAAGGGGCATCATAAAGAATGTGTAGAAGGGTGTAGGGGAAAAAATAAGAAGAACCCTGATGCAGATGAGCTTCTATACGGCTTCAAAGGAACCCACGAGGGACTGCGTTTAGCGTTGAAGGTTATATGCAAGCTCCAGTCTCTTATCTCTGCGGCGCGTTGCAGAGGTGTATGTCCTTCACGAAAAATAGCGGAGGGGACTTTCAGGGAAACTTGAATTGAACTATGCTTTTCTTCCATTCGTTAGGATTCAAAATCCTTGCAGTAATAGGAAGAGGGTTCATTGTGACATAGAATCAAAAAATATGCATATAAGATATAAACATACAAAATGGCAAGATAATTTACTCCAGAGCCACAATGAGGGAAGCACATGTGAAGGGTCGAAGCAAGCACATCAAAATCTATGATTCTGATAACTGATAAGTTAATGAAGTGTATTAATATATAATATTCACCAATACATGTAGACTTTCATGTACGAGGTCCCCATCTTGATCCCTATCTTTAGCTCTAATACAATCCTTGATGTAAGTAGAGATTTTTTTTTTATAACTTAGTGGCATTTTGATGAAAAAATTAACTGCATATGAATGCTAATGCTTTTTCGCAACGGAAAGTAGCAGTAGCATTCCATGATTTCTTCCCAATGCTTTGAAACATACATAAATAATTAAATTGTGAACTGCACTCGTAAGCTGTAAAAAATGACATATCTGGAATTTAGTAATTCGGTACTATTATCGTTCAGAATCATTTTTACCCTTAAAACTGTTTCCACATTAAAAGTAGGATTAATAAAACTTGTGACAAATTTTTTTTATGATAAAAAAGTGTTTTTGTTCTATGCATCTTGTTCTGAGCTCGATATATTTCCGTTTTTAGGTTAAAAATGAAAAAAACGACACTCTTCTGTAGAAACTTATAACTTATTCATAATACATAGTGATGAGGAATATCATAGCATATATAATAGAAACATAGTTAGTTAGTTAAATATTTATTACTGCTTGCCTTACATACATACAATAAAATTGTACAAATATAAGGTAACAAACATCACCACACAACGGGTGTTTGTACTACAACAGATTCTAAAACCTAGTTTACGTTAAAATGTTGATGAATAATATTTTTCATTTTTTTTACATTACATAAATTTTAAAATACAAATTGGATTTGAGTGATAATATACGAGCAGCTAATCATAACTTTTTTTGGATGGTTTTTGTAGCTTGATCCATTCTTCTGCAGTACTATCAAAGAACTTGTCTATTTTGAATTGCTTTTTCGGACTCTTCCCATTTGGATTTTTAACTTCCATTGTTGGCTTCTTTGGACTATGATCGACTTTTTCCGTACTTGGCTGGGCTTTTGTTTCTTCCCTAAGTCCGTCATTCTAATTGACAGCTTCAGTCCCTCCACAATTGTCATCAGTGGCACCATTAATATCAATTGATTTTACATAGATGACGAACCCCCAAACCTACACAACGAAAGGAAAAACAAACAATGAACATATAGTCACTCCACACTGAACTTTTATTCCCAGGGAGAATCTTTTCAAGTTTCGTGGATGGACCAGAAACTTATTAACGAATGATTGGTGCAACTGATACAGAGATTTTGGCAAAAAATAATATTAAAAGTCTTGCGAGTGTTAAAAACTCGGTAAATACTTATCGTGTCAAAAGCTAAATTATTACCAAATAGACTGAGGTCTGGTTTAAAAAAGAACAGCTTCTTCTTCTAACATATCAACAAAAGATGATTTTGATAGTCAACCTGAAAAGCAACTTAGACAATCATGATTAATTTCCTGACCTTAAATTGTAATTCCCCCATAAACTGGAAAAAAAGTGCGCTACTTTTAGGCTCCTAAAATACCTGGACATCGTTACACTAACTGACACTAGATGTTGCCTCCAAAATAACTTTTGTATTCCGGAGATTTATTCAACTTTTACTGAATGTGATAAAACCAACTCAAACTCAAAACGTGGTGTAGCATTATTAACTAATAAGAATTTGAAGACAAAATACAGTATAGAGAATTGGATGGTAATCTAATAAAAGTATCGTGCAGCTATTCTGGTCTTGAGTTTGAAATTTTTGGCCTCTATATGCCCAATTTTGATTGCCCTGATTTCTTTGTTCACAAACTTTTACCTTTATTATCTCATAGACCAAGAATAATTAGCAGAGATTTTAATATGAAACTAAATGCTAGCAGGGACTCTATTAATCCTACAGCAAACTCCCATTAACGTGCTAAAGCAGAGCTTTCCTTTATTATCAAATCATATGATTTTTACGATGCAGCTAAAGCTTTTGAGATTATAATAATACTTTTTACTCCTACAACAAATTTTGTAGCCCTGTATCATCAAGGATCCACCTTTTTCTCGACAACGGTATCTGAGAGCAATCCATCAAATATTACAAAACAATCGACACAAAATTACGGGATCATAAAGCAATGTGTATTCAAATGGACCCAGCTCTTAATCAGAACATTAAGAACAAAAAGATATGGAAGTTAAACTCTTCGTTAATGAATCAGAAAAGAATAAATAATAAAAGCATTGAACTTATAGAAACTAGTATATGCGATGTCGTAACTGGAAGAGATGTCTTCACTGAAGTACAAAAATGCTGAAAAGTATCAAGAATGCTGCTACTCTAGAAACATAGACACTATCTAAAAAAATAAAGAAACAGGATGCATCTGATTATGAATAAAAATACTAACTAGATCAAATTTATCGCATATCCGATTTAGCATCCAGAATAAAGTTGAAAAGGAAAAACATCGTGGACTTGTCTAGATTAAGGTTACAATGGGTTCATCTTGAGAAAAGAAGAAATAAGGGGAAGAATATGTCATTTATATTACGTGATGGCGAAATAACTGAGGATCCTTAAATAATCTGTGCAGAAATAAAATAATTTTACAATACACTATAATGTTGTTTCGATTGTAATGCAATAAGCAAATGTTCAAGATATACATACCAATGTGCTGATTTTCGTGAGTACATTTGAAGTGATCTTGATAATAACTTTGTTATCCCAGCCGACGGTAACAACCTTTTTGAAAATCATATAGCTACTCGAGAGATAAAAAATGTAGTTAAAATTAATGTAAAAGTTGGCAAGGCTCAAGGCCCTTCTGGCATTAATTTTATAAAAAAAATATATCCTTCACCTAGCACCCATTTTTCATAAAGTTTTATGAAAAGGTCATGAGCGTTGGCCACTTTTTAAATTTACTTATAATATTCATATCTTGGGATCTTGGATGGGCGTTAACTCCACCACATTGAATTACAAAGAGATTCTCTCCAAAATTAAGAAAACCCCGAACCACATATCACTACTTAATTTGCGTTCTTGGGATAAAATATGTGCATGGAATACGTATATTGTACCATCTTCTGTAAGTAACTCCTTTCTGTGCGAAAATGTCTTCTGAAATAAGCACCTTTCAGGAGTCTTTTTGAAATATCTAAGGAAGAGGAACATATCCTTTCCAAGAATACACAATCACTTGAAACTTGGAGGATTGAACATCATCCCCATTGAAGACATGTCGAAATGTTTCAACTCCTACTGGATTAAGAAGTTGTGGGATAACCACTAATACTGGTCCCACCTCTTACTTGCATTTTTGTCTATTGATTGCAGGGCTTCAAATGCCAGTGGGTCTACACATATGTAGAGTACCTTACCAAAGTTTTTCAAAAACCTCGTCTCCAATGTTACCAGTCACTCCACAAACAAAACCCGTGATGTATTTTTCTCTTTTCTTAGTTCCCTCGTTTGCTCCGCTTCATCCCATGAGGTTGCAAGGAGAGGTATATTTACTATTTCAGACTCATTTTTCATAAATATCATCATTTACGTAAATCACCGCTTTGTCATTCGTGTAGTGACGCCCTTCGTAATTCGGAATTAGGTCGCCGATTGGTACTTTGTCTGTGTCGAGTATTTTAATAACTTTGTTCCATTCAATGATGGAAATATGGCCACCGTTTTTTCTAATTATTAAAATTTCGTTTGCCTCCTTAGCAATGTCTCAGCAGGCATTTGAGGACTATGAGTCCTCTTTAAAGAGGTATTTGATTAGTTGGGACCTCTCTCCCTCGTTTCATAACACTAAGGTCTTGCTTAGTATCCTTCTTTTTTTGCATCAGGATTTTTCTTGTTTTTGACTTGTTTCGAGTCCTTTTTTGGGTCGTACTTCAGGAAGTAGTTTTGGGATATAAACCTCTTCCCACTTGTTATAGGTGATGGTTTTCCATTTCATATCCCTTGTTGGGTCGATCTTAGAATCATCTACCATATTTATGGATAAAAAAATATCTAGTTATATATTATATGTATGTAGAGAGAGGTTGACGGATAATGAAGCCCAAAAAGTTCTGTTCAATATGCATATATATATATATTTTATTTTAGATCATATAAGTAAAAGAACAGCTGATATTCTTAATTCTGAAATCCTAAATAGCTTTCCGACGAAGAAAAGGAGAGATCCAGACAATGAAAGGCAGTCAAAGTCCTCAAAAAGAGGCAACGGGCTATTATATTCCTATTTAATCGAATAAATTAGTAAAAAAACAATTATATCCTCTTGAATTATATTTAATATCACAGATGTCAGAAGTAACATGTACCTTGTTATACATGGATAATTTTAACTATTATCTTGAATTCATTCGTACAAAATATACCTCCCCCCCCCCCCCCTCTAATTGTTCACCACTGTAATTAAAACATTTCAAATTTAACACTTTTGCCAATATATTTACAGCTTACGAGTGCAGTTTATAATTTATTCTAAATCCCAGCATGTAAACAACAATTAAATGAATGGATAGTTAGTGCGTCACATATTAATTGTAGGTATAACTATTTACCAGGACCATTCCACATTAAATCACTCAACTTTGAATACTAGTCTTTCAAAATTAACCTATAAACACCCGATCAATTGTATCTATTGTTTTAATCAAATGATTGGAGTAATTTATTTTTGAAATAGTACATCAAATTTCAAAATGTCATATCTAACATATCTTCCAACATTCCATTATAATAAAAAAAAAATTTAAATTATGTAGCAGCAAAAAAAAAACAAAAAAAACAATAATATAAATGAAAGCCCTATCGGATAGGTGAGATCCAGTGGTGGCTTGTGATTATTATTTATGGGGGAGGCTGTTACATAACAAATGAGTAGATGTGTGGTTGGCGAAAAAAGTTAGCTAAGGATGGGGACTTTTTAAGCTTCTCCGAGAAAATTTCGGATAATTGAGTACTTTTAGGGTCTTTTTGAGGCCTATGGAGGGTGTGAAATCTTGAAAATTATAGTGGTTTTAATAGGACAATTTTATGTATAATTATGTATATATAATTACAGTAGATATACCAGTTTATTATTTTGTTATTTTAATTTTCTATAAATTTAAATGCATAATGCATAATTCCACAAATAGATTTTTTGTGGTATTTTTTATTTTGATAAGTTTGCTATATTGATTTGAAAAGTAACCTTTTAGTTCGTTTTCAAATTTGGTACTTAACTATTTGGAAGTGTAAGGTTTTCAAAAATGAAGTCAAAATTATAATATTTAAGTTTCTGATGATCTCAATTTCGATTTAAAAACAAAAATCCGAAATACACTAGCAATTACTTGATCAACAGTAAAAAAATTGCCCAGCTCTTATGAATATGAAACTTTGGCAACATGCTTTATATAAATAGTTGGCTTTTTATAATAGCTCCCAGGGTGGGATCTTAAAATTAGGTTACTTTTCTCCAGAAATTTGGTAACTTTTACTTATATTTTTATATCTTTAACTTATTTTATAATTTATGTAAGACAAAAAAAAAGAAAACTGAACTACAGTCATTCGTATTATTGATTTGAAGTTAAAAAATGTTTATAAATTTTTTTTGAGTTGTTTATAAACTTGGACATAACGTTCAAATAGTTTCTTGATTCTTTTTTTAGACTTTGAGCTGTCGTCATTATGCTCTTGCCGCTGTTGTTATCACAATGGCGTCGATAAACCGTTTTTAGGAGTTTTAAGTGTTTCTAAATCTCTTCTCCGCCCCCCTCACTATATATCTATTTAAAAAAAAAACTATTTATATAAGTAATTATATCGCTATGTTCAAAAAATTTCTGGCTAAGCCTTAAATGGTGGAATCTAGCATCGCTCCTGATCACACATATAACATGAGTATTGGGAACCCAAGAAACATTATGTTTAGGAGGCCAGATAAGAAGGAGATAGTGTATAAGGATGGAAAAACTTAAAAATTATGTCTTGTTTTCGTCATCATCATTTCTATACGATTCCATATCCATTAATAAAAACATTTTTTCCTTTGAAAATCGTTCAAATTCTAGGATTTTAATTTTTCAAACTTGAGTTTTTGTTTAAAAGTTACCTGATATCTGTATAATATTGTCCTAAGTCTAAGCAGCAAATTGCGACATTTTTACAGCTACCACTGGAGATAGATAAGTAAAATCAAGCTTAATAAGATAATTAGATTCTTTTGTAAGTATCTTGCTAGCAAAGATTGGCTCAAAATATTTACATTTCCTTGTAGGTAGAATGAGCATTGCATCTTCATACCGCTTCTAAATGTTTTCTCGTAATTGATCTGCATCACTTTTATCAAAATAGGGGACATAATACCTGCTTTAACATCTCGACAGAATTTGAAGAAACAAATTGGGCGAAGTATTTGATCTTCTAATGGTCACTGCAAACTAACTCATGCTATCTCACAAGATGATTTGTAGCAAGGATTGACCAGGACCATCTAACACCAAAGTCATCAAATTGTGGCAAAGGTTCAAAAAAATTTATAGTTATTGTACTTACATGCACCACCATTAGAAATATTATGTACATACTATAGGGGTTTCAAACATTTAAAAAAAATTGGGGGTCTTTAAACCCCCAATAAGACTCCATTGTGATAACAGTAGTAGCAAGAGTAAAAAGACGACAGTTCTTATTCTAAAAAAAGAATGAACAAACTTTTCTAAGGTTATAATGATAATATAGAAATTTAGGTGCAATTGTTTGTGACCACTGTATTTAAATATCTTAAATAACAGCTTGATAGTTTTTCAATAAACCCTTTTGAAAAAAATTAAGGTAATTTTTTTAATTATTTGTTAAAAATTGCATCTATTAATGAAAAAATATATTAATATTTTAAGAAACTATTGTTCTATGTTATCATTGTTTTTATTATCATTGAATTATTAGAACATAAAATATAAATTCATAAGATTATTAGAAAATGTATCTTATTATATTTTTAAGTCAAATAATTATGTTAATTTTACATAAGGATACAAATAATAGGGGGAAAGGAGCTAACTAATATGCAGTTCTCTGTTTCATCAACATAAAATACCAAAATTTAAACTTATTTGAAGTTATTGTTGTTTATCATAAAAATACTATGTTGTATTAAATTTCACATTGAAATAAATTTAAGTTTTTTATAAATAAACCAAAAACTAGCAAGTATATAAAATTCATTATCATATTCAAGTATCATATTTGGGATTTTACAAGGGACCAAAAATAGACAATTTTTATAAAAATATGCATTTCGGACATTTTTTACTAACTTTGCCAAAAACTAGTTTTTTGATTGAAGGTTAATATAAATAATATATGTGTACATTAAATTACTTCATTCACAAAAAGAACTATTTCCCTATTAATTTGATTCTTAAACTGAAATAATTTTTCTCCTGTTTAGGTTACAATTTTATTTAAGCCCTGAACAACAGTAAAGTTTTTTTCGGGGTGGAACATCGTAACCAATTACTCCTATCTGTTAAAAAAAATCAAGTTTGCCTTTCATCGTTGTGCATGTTTCTCCATAAAATTAAATAATCACAGCAATGTCATAAACGTAGCGTATTTTAATCTACAAAATATATTCACTCATTCATATTACCTTTCTTGGATCAGTCTTGAGATGAACAATTACCATTGTTAAGTCTGTATTTATGGATTTTTCTATTAAGGCCTAGGTACATTCTGCCCATAATCTTTTTTCTAAATATCTTTATCAATGTCAATTCATTAATATGCAGCTGACACAACATTTATTAAATTGACTTTCAATGATCATTACTGTAAGTAAATTGTGTAAGGTCTGATAGCTCTCTCTATCTTTTTCAAGAACTTAAAGGTAGAACCTTCATTGCAAATTCATTCTAACAGTTCTTAGAACAATATAGTAATCCACCATTGGACGACATATTCTTTCAAAAAGGTTCTGGAAATCGTTAAATAAATAAACAAATTCACATTTAGTCATTAAAATTCAAAATCAATATCCATTGAATGCAATACAAATATGCCAATGTTTTTTCCGGTCCTTGGAACATTTTCAAATAAACTTTTTGGCATGGCATTTGGCTCCTTCCGCGATTATTTTTTTTTTGGACTCAATAGACTCAAAACGTGTTCCAAGGAATGGCAATTTAAGTATGGGGAACAAACAAAAGTATCACAGAGCTAAATCAGGTTAATATGGTGCTATATCCATGGTATTTATTGCGTGTTTGGCTTTGGAATTGCTCACAATCGTGAATCTGTGCTATATGTACGTTATGGTTTTGTAAAAAGCATGCCTTGTTCTTTCATACTTCTGGCTGTTTTTGACGGAACTTATCACGCAAACGCCTTAATATGCCAATTATTACTCCTTATTGACCGTTTGCTCTATTTGAAACATTAAAATTTAATGCAAAGTCTTTGTTTGATAATTTTTTTATTTGTAAAAATTGTTGAGCACTATTGAGGTAAACTAACTTATCCAGTAGTTGCAAGAAAACTGGTTTACGTGTCGCACTCAGTTTACAAGTAATGTATGTAAAAAAATATATTTGTAAAAAAGCAAAGAGGAGTATTTTTTATTATAGAGACTAAAATTATAGATATATATTTCAGTAAGATTATTCATATAAACGTTCTTCATCAACAGTATAAGTTTTAATGATTGAGTCTCATCAGCAACAAATAAATACAATTCTGCTCTGTACAGTTATTACAAAAAAAAATTGTTCAGGATTTATTTTAAGTGTGTTCATAATATTAAGAATTGGAGGGAAGACAAAAATTTGTTCATTATTATTAGTTTGGTTTAATTATAAACTACGTTAGGTTTTAGTTTTTAATATATATTGTACTTTGAAATATTTTATAATTATTTTCCCCTTAGTTGGTCAGATGAAGTTGCATATATTACGAATAATTAAACATAATAGTGTTATTCTAGTTCAATGTACTTCTTGCAGGGCTATCGTTACAGGCGGTATTGTGTCCTTAATTGCACATACAATTTGATACCGAAAGTTTTGATCAGTTGAGAGATCTTGAATGATCTTGTCTGACAACTTTATTAAAGATGAACCAACAGACATCAGGGTAAACTTTGGATTGATATACAATGCCGTAACAGAATAACAAAGGCCCAAATAATTTATTTAGCGTTCTTTTAATTGGACAGATGAAGTTGAACTTGAATAGGTATACTTAAAAATTATAGTATTACCATTACTTCATCTGACCTAGGAATTGTATTTGAAGACCATATAAATTAAGTAAATTTATTTTCTAGTAACGACCGAGACACGAACCTTGAGTTCAAGGGGATAATTTCTCCCGAGCGTGTTTTTCATTGATTTATGTCGTTCCATTCACGGTATATCAATAAATTAACTATTTTATAAGCTATGAAACAGATGAATATTTTATTAAACTTCGGAAACACAATTTAAAATTTACTCGTACAATTAATCAACTAAGATTTTCATTGTTTTTAAAAGAAAAAAAGAAGCAAAAAAAACAACATAAGCAAAGAATATTCATTGACCTTCCATTGTCAAACATCATCATTCAATAAAATTTTCGAAGGGGTTGGTTGACTCGAGGTAGTGATCAACTAGTCCATCCAGCTCATATTTTTCTTAATTTTTTTTTCTCTAGGATGGTAAGGACTCTTGAGGATCCTTGAGCAGTTTTAGTAGACTTCTTTCTTTATAAAGAGAACAACTCTGCATATCCCTTTTTATTTTGAGTTAAAAAAAAGAGTTTTTCTATGACAGTCCGTGGATTAAGATAATTGACGTCCTCCTTGAAGCCTTCGTACCCTATGAATCTTCTCCAAAATCAAAATCTTTTTACCTGCTACTGTATATGCAGGTTATGGAGTTGAAGGAGTACCTATCACTTGCCTTATAAATATTAGTAGCATCTTGGATCTATTTGGGTATGTCTTCTGCTTGACTTCCTTTAATAAAGCGATTTGAGATTCCAGTATATTGGAGGCAAGTTCCTGGACTATTCTTTTTTTTATTGTTTTTTTTTTATTTTGAGCGAAGTGTTAAGAAGTGTTATCGTTCCATAATTTGATATTTTCATTTTTCCTTTTTTATTATGAGAGTTAAAACCCCGTCACGTCACTTAAAAACTTTCGAATGGAAATTAAAAGCTAAATCTCTTGTTAAAAAGCTTTTAAGATGAGACATAGCTTTTCCACACATATCTTTCAAAATTCCTAAAGTGAGCCAATAACCTTGGCGGTTTCAATTTTTTCCTTTAATACTTATAATATTTCTTTTTTTTTTTTTTGCTGATCCATGTTAGTGTCATCGAAAACTTCCAAGAAGAACCCTTGGGTCAATTTCCTCATTTGAAACAAAATATAAGGAGGTACCTTCTTTTTTACAGTCACTATATCTATATTTATTCGATTAAAACGATATGATTTATTTTGTAATATCTGTGGAGACTTGAGTTACCTCTCTATTCTATTTTATTCCTGAGACTATATTTGAAAAAAGATCAATACCGTTCTTATTTGCTCCATATATTGCAAAAAGTTAGCCTGAAAGGTCAATGTGAAGGTTTAAATAATTACCTTTGCTATCTGACTCGATAAGCACAGGAGAAAAATCTTTTTTTACTAAAACTAAAACTTCTAGAGATGGATGGGAGCAGTGATGTAAATCCGGTATATTTTTTAGGTGGGTCATTTTTTTGGGAATTGCTAATCTGAAGAATGAATTTTCTTTTCCTTAGTAGTGGTCATTATTATTTAATTCCTGAGAAGTGAACATCCTTTCCTAAATAAATTTAACTATGTTAAAAACCTGACTCAACATTCGTGCGTGATCGGAAATAACGGAAAGTAAACTTGAGGATTTTTTGCATAATTATAATTATAAGCCCTTTTTTGACTCAGAGTTGATTTGGCGATCGACATTGGAGTAATTGTAGTAAATGTCCTGGATTTTATCATTTTCAACTTCCTCCCTTGTCTTAGGTGATTTTAGATGATCTAATGAAACGTCATGAGCATAATTTTTTATTTCCTTCAAAACATTCATCAAATTTTTAGGGTTACCATTTTCTTTTTTTTTTCGATTTTCTTTTAAATGCCACTTTAGACAGGACTTTCATTAGGTACTAGATGGGATTATCTTTATATGGTATTTGATTCAAAAGAATGAGATTGAGGGATAATTTTTTTTTTGTATCTCTGAGCCTCGTATCCAGTATGGCAATAATGTCTGGAAAGCTCTTGGATTTCAAATAGAAATATAGGTCCAGCCGTGAGAGTTTTTAACTAATATTAACAGCAAAAAAAAGGTATAATTTCATGATTAAAATAGTGAAGGTGAACTTACCGAATGAACAGCCTCCCCTATGGTGGTTTTAACGGCAGACTTTCCGTCCATTTGATTAGAGGCGGAGAGTAAATTGAGGTCTATGCCTTTGACGTTTACAAACTTAGGATGAGATTTATCTGAAGGGTCACAAAAGTGCTCAATTTCTGCCATAGTAAATTAACGTACAAGAAGCAATCCAGAGCGAGGAGATATTTCATTTCTGTAAGCATTACCAATTTGAGCAGCGGCAAAAGGCAATTTCCCTTGGTTGAATTCCAAGAGCCTTTTAAAGTTAACGAAAATGCCCTGAGCTGTTTCAGGTCTCAAAAAACCCTTCTTTAGACCAGTAGGTCCAATGCGCGTTTCAAACATAAGATTGAATTCAAGAGGCTCTGAGAGATCATTCCCAGTAATGGGAGATTTAATTGAAAACTTTTGAAGAACATCGGACATTTCTTGCTTGGTCAATCCATCCAAACGAGATATGATTAATTCACACTCTTTTTTAGTATCTTCGGACGTTTTACCACTGGCTTTGACGGAATCAAGGTGAGACTTGATCAAATGATCTAATCTGAAACACTCTCCATTCTTCAAATCTTTGACCATGAGATCAGCAAATTTATCAACATGACCAAAGGCTTTGAGTACTACTTCAGGAGTGAGAGAAGTGCAGTCTACCACAAGCATTTGTTCCTCAAGAACAAAGTATTTTTTCCAAGCAGACTGGATTTAGTGGCGCATCCCATTGGGCCCAAATCAAATTGCCCCGAGACGCCACCATAAATAGCAAAGGATTGATAATAAAAGAATCGTCTTTTGAGAAGATCCTCTATCTTGTTTCGATCAAAATTTAGCTCTACAGGGGCCAGAGCAATTTCTTTCTCCTCCAAGGTTTTTTTCCTCGTTTTCAATTCAGCAACAGCCCGTTTAATCTCAAGTTTGTCTCCATTGGATTGCTTGAGACTTCGAACCAAATCTCCTATTTATTAAAAATGAAGAATACTAATGAATACATGACCAACACTAGGGTAAGTACAACCTTGTTCTTTGACAGAAGCTCGCAATGGTGCAAGGATCACTTCGGCCTCAGGGTCCATTATTAGTCGATCAGAGGGATAAAGAAGTGGGATTCGAACCTTTCTGTGTTTCTTTGCTTTTGATCCCCAAACCGGTGAAGATAATTTGTTATGAGGTGGAGAAAAGAGAGGGAACCTTGGAAATTGGAGAAGTCGAGTCAAGGCGTGCATGAATTACCGAGAAGTTAACATCATTCAGCTGCTCAACGCCTTCCCTGAGAAAGAGCGTGCGTGGGTTCTCAGCTTACTTTTGCAAAGTTGATAATCCTGCAGAGAAAAACGGGTGCAAGGAGATGGGGGAGAAAGACTTATGGTATCATTGTTTAAAATAATGATGTGATTATCAGCTGCCTGCTTTATTATGATTTTGAGGATATAACGAAAGTATGTAAATAAAAATTATTTATATTCTAATGAACTCAAACGCAGGTTGTGATGATTAGTTCCAGGATAATACAGTATAGCTCGAATAATTTTTCAAGCTGAATCTGTTGTTGAATCCATACAAGATTATCTTATGGTTTCGTCAGAATTTTGTACATTTTCTACAGATACCATTTCTACTGGGGTAGATTCAATGTGTCATTTGATTGTTTCTCATCTATAACAAGCATAATGGAAGATATTCATCCCATTTACAATCGTTTGCTCTAATAAATTCCTATTGTTTTATATGCCTTCTCCCTAGAAATCCATTAGCTTGTGGTATGTAGAATGGAGTAGTTTTATGTTTGATCCCAAAATGTTGGATAAAATTAGACCATCTAGTACATACAAATTGTCGACCTTTATCCGAATGAATAGTGTCAGATACTCCAAAATTTGATACCCCAACACTTCATCAAAGCTTAACCAATTCTTGTGAAGTTTGGTTAGGCATTGGTTCAGCACATTTCTATGTTTAAGTTTGATTTCATCAAGTTGATCACTTCTCCTTTTTCTTATTATTATTTATCTAGAATATAATCAGTAGATATTTGAACTTAGAACTACTTTACATTGGTGACCCCGAAATGATTCGAAAAATGCCACGCAAGGAAACTTCCCTACCTGTGTCTCCTCAATAACAAGCATGGTCGATAAAACGGAAGAGTCAAATTTAGTAATGGTCGTTGCAGAACTCCGCCTTTGTAGGTTCTGGTCTTCCGATGTTGAGAATTGGTTCTGGAGAATTGAACTTGATTTTGCGTTGAGGGGGATTTGTCATACCGAAGTTAAATACAGTCACATTGCTGGATGAGATTTTCCATATTATTCCTATTAGTGAGGAGAATCTAATTATTGAGGAGCATATAAATCAGAAATAGTCCGATATGGGCTATCATCTTCCACAAGGATAAAAACAAATAGTCGACATGATGGTTGATACTTCCGGGCTCTTGAGCATGGTGGTAAAAGATGAGGTTGAACATCTTCCGGGCGAGGAATACCTTAAGGATTTACGTGAAAGTTTGATTAAATAAGCACTAATACGGAATGATCCAAAGGAACAACAGGGATATTTGAGAGCACAATCAAAATTTATGACTAAGAATTTAGCAGATTTCCATTGTCGAGGATCATCCTCTTCTACAACTGTCGCACTTTTGATTAAGAAGAGACATAGTGGAGCTTTTTCGAAGTCTTCAACATCTTCAAAATTAAAAAAAAAAATGTTATTATTCAAAATTTGGATTGAATGCAACTGTGTGCTCTGGTCCAGATTGAAATTTTAATTTATTGATTAAAAAAACTTAATCGTCCTCGGTTGCATGGGACCGAGGGATTAAATAAACCTTTAAATTTTTTATTAATGACAGACAAAATAAATTCAATTAATTATCTTGTAGATACGGATGCCCAGGTATCCCTTATATCCCAAACGAAATGTAAAGATTTCAATCGTGTGAAAATGCCACCTATTTTTGGTTATGGAGGGAATCCAGCAGAAGTTCTCGTTACTAAAACTCTAAAGGTACAAATAGAAAATCAAGGAACTTTCCTATGTAAATTTTATCATCGTATGCAGAAGGGCAGATTTTTTTCATTTTAACAAGATTAAAATTGACCTATTCAACAAGAAAATATATTATAATCATCTATGCGCCATTTCATAGTTATCAGAAGCCCAATGGGTTCAATCTCAATACACTGAAGTTTTCGATCATAAAAAATCACTCAATCTTACTCAGATCATGGAGTTGTACATCACATCGAAACTAAGGGCCTCCCTGCTTTGCTAAATCCCGAAGTTGGATGGTGTGAAATTTTTTTTTAAACGAAATTCGTCCATCTTCAAATTTATCATCAGCGATTCATGTAGTACCTAAAACCAAAGGAGACTGACGAATGTGTGGTGATTATCGTCAATTAAATAACATGAGGGATCTAGATCGATATCCTTTTTCAAATTTAAAAGATTTGGTGGCAAACCTAAGAGGGATGAAATTTTTTAGTAAGATGGACTTGCACTGAGCTTACAATCAAATACCCATGAGTGAAGATTCCATCAGTAAAACAGCTATCATTACGCCATTTGGGATGTATGAGTATTTAAGAATGCCATTAGGGCTTAAAAACGCTCCCTAAACATTCCAACGACTCATCGATTCTGTTTTGAGGGGAATTAAAAATGTTTTCGTGAATGTTGATGATAAATTGATTGTTTCTCGGACAACGGATGAACATTGGCAGTCCAAAATTACAGTTTTGTTGCAGCTTAAAACTTCCGGCTTGGTACTTTCTCTTGAAATATGCTAGTTTTTCAGGAATTCATTTGAGTTCCTTGGAAATTCTATTTCACCAGAGGGTTTTAAGCCTCTTAAATCGAAAGTTGAAGCTATTGCAAGAATTTTATCTCCAAAATCAAAAGATGATTTACAGAAATTTGAAGGCATGGCCCAAAACTATTCACAATTCATCAAAAATTGGACAAAATAGATAGTGATGTTATATCCAGTTTTAAAGAAAAAAAATTAAATTCATATGGAATGATGAATGTGAAAGAGCTTTTCAAGGTGTAAAACACAGTTTATCCTCAATTACTCAACTTTCATCCCAGGACAATTATTTACCTTTAGCCATTACGACCGATGTGTCTGATACTGGAATGTGAGCCGTTCTGGAACAGAAAGTGAATGGGCGCTGGTGACAACTATCATGTTGGTCTAAAGCCTTATCTTAAACGCAAAAGAAATATTCAACTTTTGATAGGGAATTACTTAGTAGTAAAGAAAGCATTAAATATTTTCTGTAGGCATTAGATGGACAAAATTTTAGGGTAACCACAGATCATACGCCTTTAGTGTCGGCGATATACTTCTACAGTCCCTCCTGGACTCCAAGACAATTCCGTACATTTGCATATGTAGCAGAGTTTAATTGTAGGATTGAGCATGTTTTAGGTAAATTAAAGCACACCGCGGATATTCTTTCCAAAAATGACAACACTATCAAATTAAGTCCCAATTTTCTTCAAGATGTCATTGAAGATCAAAGACTCCATGACACTAAATTTTAAAGTTAAACCTTATGTCAAGTGTTTTTCAGGAACTTTACTTAAAGGCTTCGGCAACGAAGACTTATTTCTTGTCGTAGTGTCTCCAGAACTTCGCCGACGAATTATTCATTCAAGCCACAAAAATAATCATTTGGGATTCAACGAGACTTTAAGAAGGGTATCACTTTTATACGCTTAGCCTAAATTACGTTCTGACATGAAAAAAATTACTGAAGAATGCATTAGATGTCAACATACGAAGCCTTTTAGAACGTCCAACCCCACTTCCTCTTTCGATCCATCATCAGCGAGACTTGCCTTTATCCACATTGATATAATTGGCTTGTTTACACTCGTCAAAGGACAGCGCTATGCCCTGACTATAATGGATCTGTAAACGAGGTGGCCAGAAGTAATCCCAATTCCAAATATCACCTCTACTACAGTGGCTGGAGCTTTCTTGGATATCAAGATTTGGAGTACCTGACATCATTGTTTCAGACAGGGGGATTCAATTCAAAAGTGCTATTCGGACGTGTGTTTGCAGGGCACTTGGAATCGCAAATAAGACGACCACATCATATCATCCTGAATCAAACAGGCTTATTGAACGGTTCCACAGATCCTAATAACTCCGCTAGTTCCGTGGATACTGGAAGCAAAAGAAAATTGGATTGATGCTCTGCTTGTTGTTTTGTGGGGACTGAGGAATTCAGTACCAATGGATCATAGATCTAAATATTCGCCCTTCCAGTTACTTAATGGTCGCTCTGGATCGTTGGCTTCAAACTCCTTTGATTTGTTTCCTATTCATAAGGCAGATGCCGATGTGGGGTACTTTTTCGAGAAGATGGAGAAGGGCTCACGTTCCCCAACGAGTAACCCAGAGAGAAACGTTCAACAATCGTCGGAGCAAGGCTGACTTCGTTTTTGTTAAAAATAAGCCAATCGGAGAATCTCTTTCTCCAACCTTCTTGGGTCCTTTTAAAATCCTGCGAAAATACAATCTTTATTTTAAATTGGACTTGGACGCCAAAGTCGACTATGTCTCCAAAGATAGACTCCGTCCTGCTTTTGTAATCGCCAGGATCCTACCAGAATCTCCAACTGTGCGCTGTACAAGATCCATTTTATAAATTAATCACTTTTGTTTTATGTTAATATTGCTTATTTATATAATTTGTTTATTTTCTTTTGTACTAGACAATAAACAAAAAGAAAAAAAAAGGGAAATTTTTATTTTCTCTTACTTTCGTCTAAGGGGAGGGGGGGCGGGTAGTAATGCTGAAGTTTGATTTGATCAAGTTAATCACTTCTCCTTTTTCTTATTATTATTAATCTATCACATAATCAGTAGATATTTGAACTTTAATACTTTACGTATATTTGGTATATAAATCAATGCAAGGGAGAAAGTATTTGTTTTTTTTTACTTGATATTTCAAATGGCCCAACAATATCAACTGACATGTTCTTAAATCTAACTGATGGGGTAACTGGAGGGTTAAAAGGAACATGTTGTTGCCTTGTTATTGTTGTCTTTTGACATTGATTTTACTCTTTGATGATGTATTTAATCATTTTTATTGTTCTAATAGAAAGTTTCGTTTTATACGTGCGATTGTGGTTTTCAAATCACTTTTTGACTTTTATAAATTTCTTACCTCAAATAAATTTAAAAACCACAAAAATAATGTCTTCATCCAATATTTCAACCCAGCTTTATCCAGCAACAATTTTACCATTATAGTTTATATCACTATAGACAACGCTGATTAAGAGCTCCCTATTCAAACATGGGGCTTTAAAATATATTTACATAATGTATATCTATCTTCAAGCCTTTAAAAAACTTTGAATCTTAAAAATAGAAAAAATGTATGGTTTTTTTTGTGAAGGCCACATAACAAGCAGAGAAAAAATAACCCCATATTTGGAATCATGGGATCAAATTCTATTAAATTAAGATATGATGTTCTAATGCTTTAAAGAGAGTGTGATTTTGTTGGATTGTGTGATTTATATTTAAAGAATTTTTGAATTAGATATTCTTGACTAATACCATACATTGATTAAACTATTATATTTTTCGTTATACATAGAATATGAATATTTAGTACCTATATGATGATATTTAGATGGTTCTTTTAAATCTATTTTTGTATATTAAAATCCATTTCAACTTATTGATTTAGCTTATATTTGTTTCATTAAGTTAGAACTACTATTTTCAAATTTATTCAATCACTTTTTTGTATATTATAATTTTACCAAAGATTATAGACATTGATATCAACGTTTTTATTAATTTCTATATGATGCATACAGTTACATAATTTAGGAAGATGAGGTGCATCAGAAAAGTGATGATGAAGATTTTAACTTATCGTCAAATTTATTTATGAGTTCCAGAGTAACAAAAAAGCTATGACCATAATTTTAAATATTTAAATATAGTATATGTCTAAAAATAAAAAAAAACTCATGTGAAAGTCAGAAATTACGGTTTCTATTAATTATTTCATGCGAATATTTGTTTCATAACATTTATAAAAAGGTATATATTTGATTTTGAAAACCAACAATTTTTTTTTTGCGCATAAAATGATAAGAAATGGCCTTTTGATCTTATGTTATAAGATCGAAGTAATTTTTTATACTTTCGTGAAGCCGATGATAACTATTCGGAGGGGGCTACAAAACTGCAAAAACAACCATGTAAAATCTGATCATGATAGATGTGGCCCTGAGATCGCCTGATCTGAACCTCCTGGAATGTGGAATATGGGGTGCTATTAAGAAAAAGGCTTCTCTCAGCACAATGTGGTGTTCCTGAAAGCTGCCGTGGACAAGGAGTGGGAGAACATGAGCGAGGACTTTGTGGGAAAGACGTGCTTGGCTTCCCTTAAGATTTAGGCCAAGCTAGTGGCCAAGGGAATTCATTTTGAGAAATGAATAGCTAATGACATCCCCATAAACCAATAAAAATTTCAATTCTATACCTCATTTATTTTCGATAATCTGGGCGAAATTGTATACGCGAATCAAATACTGCACGATTTGCTGCCGCAAACTGTAGATTACCTCTGGGAGATGTGTGATCCTTAAGCAATACCTCTGACAGAGGAAGCATTGAAACAGAGCATTAGCGTACCCTTCCCTGGCGTTTTCCGTAATATTGGCTGACTTGAAAAGAAAAAGACCTTGACATAGGGCTACGAATGTGGAATATGTGGCTCAGCTTTATCTGATGTCATGGAGTTTTAATAAAAATCTTCTTGAATGCGTCATATATTTCAAGATGATTATTGCTAATATAAATAGATTATATAAAAACAACTTATTATTCTACAATTAATTAAATAAATATATCAAACTAACAACTAAACATAAGTTTAATAAATAAATAACTATTAATTAACTAGAGCCACATTAATATCCTATGATTAGGGATGACTCTTCTTTTCCCTTTTTAAATAACACATGCTTTCCTGCTTATTTTCTCATCAAGTTACAATATGAGTAAATCATGGTCAAGGCTGTGATATTTTGTGTCCATGTAGGTACTATAAAAGACCAAATTGATATTTAAATTATGGAGTTCAAGTCATATTATGAGCGTTCGACAAAAATATTCAATTACTAATAGTATGATTTGTATAATCATAAACATGAAGGAAAAATGGATATCATGAACTCCGATTACGTTTCGTTCATTTTTTTAAAGGACAAACTAGTTCCTAAATTGTAGCCTAGATTTGGTATCTTTATTTTTTATGTTCCTTAATACATGGCAACAAGAAACGATTGTCAATGAAAGTGGAATAAAAATTTTCCCATGAGGCTGATCAAAAAATAGAAATTTACAAATCATTTATAGTTTAAATTAGAGAATGGGACATTCAGAATTTAGACTGACAAAAAAATATATGCAACGTCTTGATTGCATTGCATAAGATCCAATTCTAACAGTTCAAGAATTGAAAAGGACCACCTCGGACATCATGAAGGCCTTAAACGTCAGCAATGCCACGGTCTGTTGGGTCAGACATCGTTTTGCGGATGAGGACAACCTAAAAGATAAACCCAAGAGTGGAAGACCCACCAGAGTGAAACCTGAAGACATCATGGAGGCCTTTAAGTTTAACCCAACGATGACAATGTCAAAGAGCCAAGAAGAAGATGGTAGATAGGTTTACTGTGGACAAGCCCATATGAAAGGCTGGAGGAGGTCGCTTAGAAGAATTGAGAGGCAACTTCTATACCAACGTCAAAAAGAACTCTGCCTTCAGCGATGTCAACAACTCATGAATGATCTGAAGCACAACAGCAACCGGTTAATTTTTTTCTTTGATCTTTTTCTACAAAAAGCAAAATTATCGGGTGGTATGATTTGGCAAGCCTATCAATAGCACCAGGACAGTCACCAAGACCAAATATATGGCCTCTATGATGATGTTAGGGATCAACTTGAGAAAAAATGCCTCTAATTATGTTTCTTGTTGGATACCAGCTACCCATAGCCAACAACTCGATTGTGTTGAAGAAAAAGGTGGTACCATAGATCACCAAGACCATAAATTGGTTCATCAAGGCCACTGCAGGACGGAGCTTCGGCCCATACCAATGAAGCCTTAACCGTTTCAGACCCACAAGGAGTTCAAAAGAAAATCAAAGATAATTATAGTCAATTCTTGATTTCTTTGATCATGTTAGAACTAATTATAATTTTTTTTTAATAACTTAAATAGGTTCGCCAGAATTTAATGGGACACTGATGTCCCTCTGTTGGTGAACGGTAATTTTTTATTATGTAGAAACAAAATACTAAAGCTACGCTATGGAGTTGAATTCTTAACATTAATTAATTATTTCAATATAATTTTTATTTCTTATTCAAACAAGTAATAATTCTACCATGAAAAATTAGTTAATAAAAATATAATAACCGCTTTACATGTGAACCATAACGAAGCAATTTATATATCTTACTAAGTATAAAGCAAAATTACAAGCCATACAAATGACAAAAGTTCGTTTTTTTATATTTTTGCTTGCATAATAAGCACATCTTTTTCTTATCGTTCTAATTCCGGAAACTGTCCACTATGATTATCTATTACAACATATACATTTTTTCTTTTCATTGCTCTAGACGATTGGGTTGCTCTATTACACCCTTCATAATATTTAATCAGACTCTTGTCAATTACAACTTTGAAGTCAAAAAGCAATAATTTATTTGGATATTTAATGTTATAAGTGATATAGCTATTTACAAACACTAGAAGATTGAAGAAGATTCTTAGATCACTTAATTTTAGTGGTATGAAGCAGTTAATTGATCCATGAGACCGACTTTTCTTTGCCTTTTTTGTAGAGCTTTACAATTGTCGGACAAAAAAATTTTGAACCTTTCGTTCAGATAGACTTTCAGTGGTTTTACTACATATGCTTTATCCCTCTTATCATCTTTGAAATTATCATCAAATTGAAAATTTCGAAATATCATAATAACAACTTGAAATTTTTAAAATATCCTGTTCCTTGTATTCTTTCCATTTATTCTACATTTTATAAATATAATATTCATAAAAAATATTTGTATCTACATCTATTACTTGATAATCTGTCTACTAATAAAGAATACTTTAATATGAATACTCTAAAAGGACAAAAACCAAAGTATAAAATACATCCCTCATCCTGAACAAATTTAATAAAGAGAGAGAAAAAAAAAATAACTTTCAAATGACACCAGTGTCCAAACAATTATAAACTGCCATTACATTTCCATTTTTCATCAAAACATAACAAAATTTTCAACAATTACTCCTTATACTAGACCAATATTGAACTTGCTATAAAAAAATTAAATTATCCATACATGAAAGTGGGTTCCAAACGTACGGTTTGAAAACGTTTACATTTTAGTATGTGAGAAAAATTCAAAAAGTATAATATATAATAAAAAGATGGAAATTTCATATTATTTCAATCTTGAAGTTTATAGAAAAAAGTTAGAATGAAAAACCTTGGTAATACGTATGATATCGTTGATTTTTAATCATCAAGATGGTACCTCTAAGTATTTGCTTAATATTAGAAACTTGTGCCCTATTGTAAAGATTTTTTTTTGTTTTCATTATTATAGTGTGTAAGTAAAAAAATTTTTGATACTCTTTTAAATACAAAATCAACTCAGTTGACACCATTACATATTTGAACCTAGTAATAATATCCTTCCTAATTTTTTAAACGTATATCTATATTTAATAAAATACAAATACAGGATTAACAAATATATTTTATTACTTAAATGTGTCATTTTATGTCAAGAAAAAGATATAGTTTATGTATACAATATTTTAGAGAAATATATTCAAATATAGGTCATAATTTTTCGAAGTATAGGTATTATGTTTAAAAAACAATAAAAAGATTTTTATTTTGTAATCATTGGATATTAAGTCTACCTTATTGCCATCGGGGGGAGTTAATGTGGAAAGAAATGAGTAAGTGTTTTATTTTATAATGTATATTTTTTAAAAGATACATATTCAAAATTAGCGAATTAGATTTTATAAAAAATATTAGTAAACATTATCCTTCAGCAAGTTCCCAAAGACAAAGTCTACTTTAATTTTTTTGTAATGTAAAATTACAAAACTATCCTAAAAATCTAGGTAATAAATATTTTAGAAAAATCAACAGATCCAAAGTCTTTTAATTTATCCGTCATTAAAATTATATTGTTTAAAAAATACAAAATTGGAGATCTAAAAGACTGGCTTGGATTCTGATACATATTGAAAAATTTGACAATAATGTTTAAAACTTTGATGTATCTTACAGAGTAACGAGTTTTCACTTCCGAAAAATAGCATACATATAATATCGATAAACAAAACCTACACCGATGTATAGTCCTTTGTAATTTTTAAATAAAAGATTCATATATTTTGAAGTAACTGCACTACTATTAAACATTATTTGGTTTATTCACTGACAAAAATATATCCAAAATTATAAAAATTTATAGTACACACAAATTCCAAAAACAAGTGACACAACTTTCATTCAAAATAGTCACCCTTAGCCTTAACCCCAGCCGTAAGTCTTTCTGGAATGGACTTGCATTCTGCACGTATCATGTAAGTCCACGGAGATGTAGTCCCAGGTAGTCAGCAAATTGGTCTTCGGGTCCTCCAAATAATTGCTGTCGGTCACAAAGGCTCTGCTCTAAAGAATTGATCATATGGAATAATACGTGACGTTTAGGGGGGCTGGAGGTGGGCCAGACTGTATTGTCCCAGAAGCCACTCAAATTCTTTCATTTACTATTCCTTCCTGTTTTAAAAATGGTTACGTATCATCAGCGAGCAAGGAATACTATAGGTAGATGATAGTTATATCCAGTGATGAAAATTTGGTTTATTTTTTAGCTAGACTGTTTTTATTTTTTTATTTTTGAATTTGAACAATTAATTATCTTTTCCTTAGCAGATGTTATTTTTATTTAATGTCACAGTTGATCTAATGAAATGTCATGAGCATGATTCTTTCTCTCCTCCAAAACATTTGTCAAGATTACCATGTTGATTTTTGGTTTCTTTTTTTTAGCATGCCCATTCTAAATTTCAGTTACCAATTATTTGATTAAAAAATAGATTGGAAGTTTGCAGGTAAAAGTCTAGTTAATTTTGAAAGGCTAGTATAAAAAAAAATAATTAGTTTCTATATATGACATCAGTACCAACGTCCTCCATTAATTTAATGATGGTTCCTCGGGAAGGGATATGTTTACCCTTGTATTTCTCCATAAATTTTTTGAACGTAGATGATTAGCAATGGATAAGGTTATATTACATGCAATAAGCATCGTTGTGAGATCAAAGTTAAAGTCTGACTTGATGTATTCATCGTCAAATTGATTTTATAGATGAATATCCATACTCTTGTTATGAGATGAGGATAATGAGTGGCGTGTAATTCTAGACAGGGGTCTAAAGGCACATTTATATCGACAAATCCAACAAACCATCTGTTTCTCATCCGGTAAGTATTTTCCAAATTCCTGGGCCTCCATTTTCATAAATCCAGACAGAAGGCGACGTCATTTTGGGGATTTTATTCAGTTCTCTATCGACTATCACCATCTCATATTATATTAATATTGAATAATAAAGGCGGGAATGATAACGTTCATGATTGATAGAAGAAGATGTATATTATTTAATCAATGATGCCATAAGTAATTCTTCTTTTCTCCTCGCACGCTTTTCTATTCTTACCAAAATTATCACCCTTAGTTATACCTACAATTAATATATGACGCACTAACTATCGATTTACATAATTGTTGTTTACATACTGGGATTTGGAATAAATTGTAAACTGCACTTGTAAGCTGTAAATGTATTCGCAAAATTGTTATATTTCAAATTGTATTATTTACATAGGGAAACAAGAAGAGATGGGGGTGGTTAGAATTTTGTACAAATTAATTGAAAACAATAATCGAATTTATCTACGAGGGTAGAATCCAAAACTGATTGCAGTATTTCTCTCATTCATATGAATTTTGACATATCTGGGACTTTAGTAATAAAACAATTATTGTTCAGAATCATTTTTTACCCTTAAAACTATCTCCAAATTAAAAGTCGGATTAATAAAAGTTATGGCAGAGTTTCTTATGATAAAAATGTGTGTTTGTGTTGTGAATCTTGTTCTGAGCTCGATAAATTTCCATTTTTAGATTAAAAAATGATAAAAAAGAAGATTTTTCTTTAAAAACTTATAACTTATTCATAATACATAGTGATGAGGAATATCATAGCTTATACATATTCAATGTATAATTTAAAAAACGATCTCTCTACAAAATATACATCTCGAAAATTTTTTGTTTAATTTTCTAATGATCACATTTTGTATGGGAGTGTACTAGCAAGTAGTTAACGTTATCATCATATTTTTTCAGATTTATATGTAAATTTCATAAAGTCATGCCTCGGAAAAGGAATACCGAGATAATCAAAGGAAAATACTTCTAGCTTGATCATCCATATCAAGAGATGTTTGAATTGAATTTCATGAGGGACGATGGGAGGAGAATTCATCCATGGAAAACTACCAGACCTCATAAGCAAGTAAAGTTGACTCTTTCCTTGGGAATGAGATACCAGGATCGAAGCAATAAAGCAATTCTCGATGATCAATTAAAAAATACAAAATGGTACAAAAATCCTTAGAGATTCATATTTGAAATTTAATTAATAAAATTGCAGTTAGCTCGGACCACACTTTCACAAAGCCCCCGTAGATCCTTGTTGGTAACAAAGAGGGGAAAAGGTTACTTAAAACTAAGTAGACTTGAGTTACGTGCTAAGATACCATACATGACGCCACATAAAACAAAAATCATGTTTTCTACTAAAAATCTAGAACTATTTTTTTTTAAAGCGCCCGAAATTGCATTTAAATTAACTACCATTGATTGTAATAATCCCACGACATCGGACCATATTAAATCTTATAAATCAAATAAAGCTTCTAATAAGCGTATATATATAATTATTAAATGTTTAAACATATTAAACAAATTTAAATAATTAAAACTTATGACTGTTTGCATTTTATGCTCATATCTATGTTCGTAAAGCCCATATTTAAAAAAATAAAACTATTCAACCTTTATCAAGAATTTTTATCTAAGGTATCCTTTATTTATCAAAAAAATACATCAAAATGTTGTCGTTTCAAATCAATTTATATTGTATTGCTATAAATCCAAGGTATGAAGTGTGCAATGTCCGTAAAATGGTAAATGAAAGGGTCTAGGGCACTAGTTAGTAATTGATTTGTTGCCAGTAGACCCACCAGAGCACATTTATTATTGAGACACATTGAAACAGAGGCTCCAGAATAAAGAGTTTCAATATATGTACTATGTTTTGTACAAAATACACCTGGGTAAGAACATCGACCCTCAATACTATCATAAATCGTCACGCCACCACTTTTTAATAAATAGTCCATATTATAACCCTTAATCCCGCTCACTATGTACACATATTAAGGAAAAGAGTGATATATTTATTTTTACCTTATTTCAGGAAAAAAGTTACCTGTTCCTGTTGCTCCAAATTTTATTTTTGATTTGTCTACATTCAAACATATTGGAAGAACCAAATCAGAAAAGATGAATTTGCTTTCAGTCTTTACTAAGGCAATGTCATTTCTTATACTCAAATCATTATAATCTTCATGTTTCGTTATTTTTTCAATGTTTAAAATCTGTACATGTTCCAAAGATTTCATATCTTTATTCCCAACTTTTACCTAATAAGGATTAAGAATGTACATAAAAATAGATCAAAGAATGAGATTTTTCCATAATGAAGAAAAAACAGACTAAGTTACTTACTTCTAAATGATTTATATCTGGTGTTTTTAATTTATCGATACCGATATGAGTAGTTAAAACCCACTGTTCACTGATAATTACCCCACTGCAAAAAAAATCACTATGACTATTTTTTCTCTTTATAAGGGCATGCCATGGAATATCTGAGTCAGTAGCATATCTATTGACACCATCATTACACGACCTCGTAACAGAATTTGAAACACCGCAAGCTAAATAAAGAAGACAAATTAAAGTGCAATATGAAATATTGTCAAATTCTTACTAAAACAGCTTTGTGGGCAATAACCCCAGTATCCATGAGTATAAGGCATATAAGTTGCACACCATGGCCTTTTCCAATTAAAATCCGTTGTACAAATATCATAGGTCTTGTAGTTATATATGAATGGCAATACACAAGTATAGCCATCTTCCGTTATGCACTTCTCTGTAAAATGAATATCCTTGAACACTCTGAATGGACTATATGGAAATACTTACTTGACCAAGCAATGGATATGAAGAAAATAAATAAAAAAGTTGTTTCGAAAAAGAATTTCATTTTATGACACTCTTTGCTGAAGGCTTAAAAGTTAAATGTTTTTCAACTTACTAGATCTATCATTTCTAAGGGATATGGATATTCAAGTATGGGCAGTTAAACAATTGTTTCTAAAAATATTCAAGTATGGGCAGTTAAACAATTGTTTCTAAAAATATTCAAGTATGAGCAGTTAAACAATTGTTTCTAAAAAATAAGTATCTATAGGCTAGGAAGTGACAAAAAAAATTTACTCATTTTTAGACTGTTGTACATTGTTGGTACCTATACCTGTTTATTAGGGTGACAATAAATCCTTTTTTTTTTAAAGGTTTGAAATATGTTTAAAGATTGAAAATTTATATTTTTAAAGAAAAGAAAAAAATAGATTAGGTGTTGTTTCACCATAAGTCATCTGCCTGCTTTATTATGATTTTTGAGGGTATATTGAAAGTATTTATTAGCAAAATGGTTAATGAAGATACATTAAGTATAATTGACTTAGACGTTTTTTATCCGTTACAGTAGATTTGAAAACGTCACACTCCATGAAATTGTAATTCATTATGAACCATATTCTCAGAATAATAACTAATGAAAAGACAAAGTAGAGAATTCGAAATATATTTGAGGTTCCAAGTTTAAAAAAGAAGGCTTTAATTAAATATAATCTACATAATAAAAAATATACCATCATACATTTATGTTAAATATAAAAAATTAAACAATTGGAATCATATAACTAATAACAATAAATTATATATACAGAATATTGAAATAATAGATTGATCCAAATAATATTTTCTTGTTCTGACACCGGAATCCAGTTAAATATGTCATAACTTTAGGCTGCAAAACACAAGCGAGACGTGGAGTTTAATCAAAAAGATAATCACCCCTCTTTTTCATGTGGAAGTTGCTATATACAATTGTGCGCAGGATAGATATATCTATACCGATGAAATCTAACTAAATATTAATAATAAAGTAAATTGTCTAATTATAAAATTAGACAATAAATATACTAATAAAAAAAATGTTACAAATAAATCCATCTTACGGATTTAGAGCAAAAGATAATAATGTAGTAATATCCGGCGATATTATTCTTTATTAAGAGCATCAAAAAAGATATTTTCCCCGTTATTTATTCTTATATAACAACATACTATCATCATGAAGGATATACACAATTGCTAATTATAATGCTACACCCAATGTAACTAGCCCCGTTGTTGTGACCATTTAAGCAGTTTTTTTTACTTTTTAAGAGTTTTCTGAACACCATTTCTTGGAGCCTATCAACTATAGCTAAGCCTTAAGTGATAAAAAAAGTAATATTTATTGACTATGTAATATGGGAAAACCTAATTGTCATACTCAAGTCTTTAAGTGAAGAAACTAGTCTCAGACAAACTAGTTGTAAACCATCCAAAGCTACTACCCCCATTGTTGTGACCATTTAAGCAGTTATTTTTGCTATTTAATGAGTTGTGTATCATAATTCTTTATATGTTTAGCTAAAATATAATCATATTTTAGGGTTAGATTTAAAAAAAAAATGAATACTTACTGTTAAATAGTACAAAATTCAGAGTTCCATTTCGATATTCGTAAATACTTTTTACTGATAACTTGATCGTCATTTGGTGTGGATGACTCAAAACATTTTTATATGTATTTCTATAAATGACATCAGTACCAACATCCTCCATTAATTTAATAATGGTTCCTCGGGAAGGGATAGGTTTACCCGTGTATTTCTCCATAAATTTTTTGACCGTAGATGATTAACAATCTAGGGTTGCCCAATCTAATCTTAGGGAGAACCACTTTACGTCAATGAATACTTTTAATTTAATTATCACATTTATAACGTTTAAAATAATAATGAAAATGACAATGAAGAGTAACAGCTGAAAAAATCTAGATGTCCTTGCCAAAAACAAGATACTTTATCTTGGACAAAATATTCTTTAAATTGTCAGGGTTACCACGTTAATTTTTTTTTTTTTTAATATACCGGTGGATAGCATATTGAACATCTATGATTGTGATCCCAATCTAATGGAATTTCATGACAGTTGAACTACTCTCCCCTAAAACGTTTTGTTTATTTTCATTTTTTTACATAAAACGCTTATAACTTTTAAACTTTGCAAATAAAGTTGCTATGTGAGGATAGCTTCGCCACAAACTATTATGAAGGTTATCATAAATGAAACGATGAAAACTCACGAAAAATACTGACCATTTTTTAAAATTAACAAAATATTTGAAATTGTATTTTGAGTTTTGGATAGAATAAAAGAGGTTAAATATAGAAGGCATCAAACATCTTAATTAATCAATACTTGTTTATAGGTACATATAATTTATTTTTCGCTTCATCATAATTAATTATTAATAATAATCACAGTAATTTATAATATTAAAAAAATATTGAACATGTCTTCGAAAAGTTACATTGGTGTCTATGTATATCAATTGATTTTTTTTCCAAAATAACCGCATAATTAACTTCATAAGCTAAAATAGCTGTTGTAAAAATGACAACTTTACTTCTATAAAATAAAATGCAATAAAAATTTAATTGTTTAATTAACAAAATAAGGAATGTAAACTAGATTCAAATCATTTGTAAGAGATCATGGTAGGGTGTTTTTGGATGAGCCACTTCTTTGAAAGCTAATATAAATTTCTCCCTTTGGGTTTCTTCTTGTAAATGGGAGTAAAATTCTTTAGCTACCAGGCAAAATAACTTTTTATCTTCAGAGCTAAAGCTCCCTAATCGAGTTTGAAGATGAGGAAAAAGAGCTTGAAGCCAATAATCAGATTGAATGAACGGAGATGATGAATCCTGAGACTCCTCTTGAATTGAACTATTGAGTAACGGAGGAACACATAAAAAAAAACAAGACAAACACCAAGCAGAATGACTAAAAATAGAAATTAGTTATAAAAATATTATAAGGATTATTTTCAAATAATAATGGATCATACCTTATAGGACTACGCTTCACAAAGGTGGGCAATATAGTCAAGACCCAGTCTTGTAGCATGTTTGAATGTTCTTGACTAGCCTCTTTAAAGACTGAGAACATTACACCAGCCAATAAAGTCTGATGAGGTTGTCCTGGACTAATAAATTCCGTAATTACTCTGTTTATAATGTCTGCCGCAGGAAAGAAATCAACGAGAACACAAGGAAGAATTTGACACAAAAAGTGAGCTTCCTTAGGTCCAGATCGACGAATACAATCAAAGAGAATTGACATTTGTTCCATGGCATGCATAAGTCTCTCAGGAGTTGAAGGCCCGTGCCCATCATCACTCTTTGCATTCATTGCAGGACTTCCACTCCCGTACATAGTGGACAAAAATAGTTGTATTGAGGGGATAACAAGAACAGGATTTGATTCAGTAAGAAGATCTGTTGTTAGCTTCACAACTTGGTCCATGGCTCGAATGCCAGAACCAGGATATCTTTTCGTTAGCTTCCCTGCTAAAATAAGTCTTTCAAATCCAGAAAGAATAATCAAATAAATTTTGGTGGATGTATTTGTCTTTCCAGGGGTGCAGAGTGCCAGCTGAAGCACATTTGTGGTCCAAGGAACGTCATTGGCCATTTCTTCATAATTTTCTAAAATGTAAAATGTTAAACTCCAGCACAGAGCTGCGTGATAATCATGACATGGGTTGGTAAGATAGGGTAGACTATTCTCAAGATACTCAATCGAATTTCGCACCATAAAGCTAAACAAATGATAATTGTTATCATTCAATAAATCTTTTCGCTGAAGTATATAAAGAACTCCTTGTAAAGAAGAGAATCGAGACGGCAAATAGGGACTATTATAACCAGACTCAAGCAGTCTTTTAAACTTATCCTCGGATAGTAATGCTTCTGCATCATTATCCGAGTTCAACAGAATAGAAACACCCAATACAGAGATAGCTTTACAAATTCCGAGTCGAAGTAAAGATACTATAATTTCATCTTCCATTGGATGAACTTTTAAAATTTCGCAGAAGTAAAGATACATCCATTGAAATGAGTTTTTTGCAGTAAATATATCTGATAAAGCAACAATACTTCTAACAGCTTCAGTTAATAGAACGAGAGGAGTTTCACCAGGATTTTTAAACCAAGAAGAATACAAGTCAAATAAAAAATGCAGACAGGAGTCCATATCAAGTCCTGAATTGGCAAGGGCCTCTTCTCTTTGAAGAAAACAAATTGGAAGTGACTGATCATTAGCATTATTTTCAAACGCTTTGCCTTCATAATATTTAATTGTAGCTAAAATATAATTCGAGCTAACTTGTCCACACCCATAGCTCCTATTCAGATCATATATGTCTTCCAAATTTATCGAACTATTGATGGGTAATGCAGATGCTGATCTAAAGTCTTTTAATAATTTATTCATTTTATCTTGAAGTGCAATCAGAGCTTTTCCTTGAGACGTCGAAATAAATTCCGAGGAAACATGGCGACTGTGTCTTAACAATCCTGATGTATTAGTTAATCCGAGATTCGGTATACACAATGTTTTTAATAGCAAATTTGTGGCCGTCCGCACGACTAAGGCAGAGCAGTGGTTTAAGAAA
Source organism: Lepeophtheirus salmonis (assembly GCF_016086655.4). NCBI lineage: Eukaryota > Metazoa > Arthropoda > Copepoda > Siphonostomatoida > Caligidae > Lepeophtheirus > Lepeophtheirus salmonis. The sequence goes on along the minus strand of NW_027289917.1, from coordinate 1,097 downwards.
TGAATATCGTTTTCAGACAATTCATCTTGCATGACACTAAATATACCTAGGAGACTCATCCATGTTTCTTCAAACTGAAGACGATCACTCCATCCAATGGCATTTACTCTGATTGTATATTCTCGTAATATATCTATCTCTTGCAAATGATCCAATGATAAAAGTGGAAATTTCATCTCATTAGGACCGAAAGGAACCCCATCTGACCATCCAAGTTTCCATACTTCTATTGGAACACTAACATACGAAATAAAATGAGGTAGCCTTGCAAGACCTAGAATTATATTCGATATTGGTTTCTTCAAATATTTATTCTTCCACAGTTTCTCTTCATCTTCCTTCAAATACAAAGCAAAGAGACGATTGATTTTTAAAGCAGCTAATACAATACTATTTTTGGGACTATTGTCTTTTAAAATATCCTTGTAGCGACTACATGTTGGTATTTTTGATACAGCAATATCTTCGTCCCCACGAAGGACAGAGAAAACAGCATGAACAGCTAGTGATCCTTCTTCCATTGTAATTTTTGAACTTATACGTGGATTTTTTAAGACATAATCCAGCGCCTTGAATACTATTTCGTGCAGTTCTTCTTTCCCTTTAACTCCACTTTCAGTACAATAAAAGAAAAGCCATTTTGCAAACTCAAGGGCTAAAATTAACGGAATTCGCTTCAAGTAAACGATATCATCTTCGTAATTTAAAATCTCTGGAGGAATCAAAGAAAATATAGAAAGAGATTTTGTGAGGATGTCTCTAAAAATTTTACAAGAAAAATTGGAATCCATTTTTTCCTTATATCGAGACTCCAAAACTGATGGATTCCAGTCTCGTGGGCCGTAAACAATAGGTGTTTGAGTCAGATATTTATCAGCAAACTTTTTCAAATGATATTGAAAAAATTGCGTTTTACACGTTTTTAGCAGTAAAGCGGAAGTAGAAGAATCTCTAAAGAGCCATTCAAATATTGATATGTTGAAGTCTGCTGAGGAAATTACAGATGAAATGTCCTCTTCTGAATTCAAGCAATCCAACATTCGAGCACATTGCTCAGTATTTTGAGAAAATTGACTATCTCTGACAGAACATTTATT
>NW_027289916.1:0-1066 GCF_016086655.4 Lepeophtheirus salmonis | reverse complement strand
AACAAGTCCTGAAGCAGCTTGCCTCTGTGATGATAGGGTCTGGACTATCATTAATGCTCTCACGCTACCGTTCAACATCTGGCGTAGGTGAATAGGTAAGGGGCCGGGGGTCAGATGATCATTGAGGCCAATGTATCTGTGAAATGTACTTGGTTTAATAGCATTAGTTTTCTGATCAAATACCTGAGCTTGTCAAAGATATTTGAATTCTCTATCACCAATGGCGAGTACTTGGAAGTTCCATTAACTGCCATGGGGGACCCGTTCTGGGCCATCAATTACAATATTGATTATAGATCCCCAATGACTAATTGACTGCCTCAATGACACCAGAGGGGGAAACTAAAGCCTAAAGGCTGCTCAATGCGAGCCCTCATTTGCTTCACCTCTTTATTCTTGTGAATAATTTGTTTATACTGAAACTTGACAAACACCCAGGAACTACCTGGTACTACTGGTACACGAACAGGTGATCAATAATGATTATCGAACATGGTCATATGGTACTTTATATATTTTGTGGTATTCTTGTCTCGTAAATTATTACCACAAATAGAAAAAATGATTAGCCCTGTTGGCTAGTGGCTTATTTTAATGAGTCTCGAGCCCTATTGAAGAAATTTGTTAAGGTTGAATGTCTGCAAAACTATGATATTGATCAGTAGCTTACAATACACAAGCAGTAGTACCCATAATTAGCCCGAGTTATTAGGCATCCTTCAACATAAAATGTTCGCCTAAAAATTTAGAATAAAAGTACCCAAAAATCTTGATTGTTATTCACAGTTTTTATAGTAGATATTCTCTCCTTAAGTATACCCATATTAACTTGATGAAAAAAATAATATATGACATTCTTGAGTATCTATGGTACTACAAGTTTGAGCCTTAGCTACACACGCTTGCTGCTATATGCAAAACATACGCGAGATTTTAATATGACTGCATTGTTATTTCTTAAATCAGATATGTATATGAACAAATAAGAAAATCCGGTGTAGAATGGGCATTGTAAAAAAAATAAAACGGAAATTAACATGGTCCCCCTGATAATTTGAAGCATTGT
>NW_027289915.1:0-1602 GCF_016086655.4 Lepeophtheirus salmonis | reverse complement strand
TTTAACATAGTAATGGACAAAACCTCGACAGTAATAACGTAGACCAGCAGAACGTCTATCGGAAAATATTACCTTTCAAAATATGAAAAACTTTTTCTACGACATTTCACTCCAGACATTTTTGGCCAGATATATTTACCCCACCACTTCTAAATAAGCTATAAGGAACCCTTACAAACACTCATTTATACCTTGAAATTTGTGGGTATTTCAGGTACCGCCGGGTATCAAAATGAGATAAAAAACGAAACAGTCTTAAATTTCGGTGTGGAAATGGAGGTTGGCCAAAATTTAAATAGTGGAGGTGGGGTTCATCCCATTTTGAGACTAGGTCGTACACAAAAACAGCATGGACATTTGGGGGGGGTATATATGGATTGTGAGGGGCTCTTATTGGTTGCTTAAGTAGTGACAGTAGTTTCATCCCATTTTGGGACATAGCCCAATATGTGTAAGAGGGATTGGGAGGGCACCTTAGGGGTAGTTTATATGCGAATGGTGCTTCTGCTGGGTTATGTTTCAGTCGGAAATGTATGAATGGGATATTTCGCAACACCATTTGGAGTAGCCCATTATTCTATATGCTATACCTTCTGTCAGTCTACGGTTTGTCTGGTCGACGTTTTATCTATTCGACGTTTTGTCGTTCGACATTTTGTCCAGGCACAAAAAATCCACAGCTGTTCGCAAAAAAGTTTCAAAAATATTTAGCTATTCTGAAATTATATTTTTTGGAAACAAATTTTAAAAATTAAAGTAAATGATAAATTTTATAGTAGCAAAAATTTATTTATTTTGTGGGGACCTCATAGGGAGTGGGCACCCGTGAATTTTGAAATACAAGACGTCAAGATCAAATTGGTACTTGCGTGTGCTGGAGATTTTGCTACGATGCAACTGTCTGATGACGTCTCTTTATTTTTTGCCGGCACAAGTTTTAGAGTATCAAAAACCTTTGGTGAAGTTTTGGTCATCATGGCAACAGCTTCTCTATATATACTAAAGATTGAATTTACAGACGAGGAATGGAGTTGCGCCATGGCGAAGATTTTTGTCAAATACAACATGAAGATTTCAATGTAAGAGGTCTCAAATGGAGGAACATCACATTCTGGACCTTACAAAATATTCGTAAGGCTCTTTTGAAGCTGGTTTAGGAAGCTGAAGTGGCTGAGTGAATACTTCTATTGAGAAGTAAATATGGCCCCCGACTGTCAGGATATTATTCCGATCTATAAATTTGTCTGTGGTTACGTTGAATCTGAAACAAATCGAATATATCATGCCATAAAGGACTCTTTGATTGACGCCATTAAGGAGACTATGACCAATAGGCCAAAGAACTACCTCGTTAACACCTGATCCTCCTTCCAGGGTCAGTTCCAGAACATGATTGATGCTGGAGGTAGATACATCAAATAAGCTCTTTTTCAACATTCATTCAAGGCAATTTTTAATTTAATCCTTAGAAAAATGTGGCCTCAGTGACAATTGATAGATTTTTGAAAAATGCACTAATTTCATATAAACATCTGTATTTCTTTGAATTGTAGTACTTTTTTTAATTCTCTACAAATTAATTTGTGGAACCTTACCCCTCTT
>NW_027289914.1:0-8782 GCF_016086655.4 Lepeophtheirus salmonis | reverse complement strand
TTATTATAGGTCTTCAACTTTCTTAGTCAAATCATTAGGATCGTAGCACCATTGCTTGACAATGGGTTTAGTGACCTTCTTTGGGTTTTTCTTTGTGTTGACACACACTTCTTTTGGAACCTTGACACAATTCTGTTTGGGCACCAATCTGGCGAAAATAAATAGAATTAGTATGCTTTATGTTAACTTGTTTTAATAATGTATTCACCTTGGGACAAGGGAGGATTCCATGCGGCAGTTCTCTTCCGGCTCAAGATCACACTCTTCTTCTGGGACGTTTTGGATTTGAGTTCTGGATTCTTCATGACAGATTTCCTCTCCTGGTTTAGTGTTGCAGTTGCTGGGAGCACAGACTTGTCTGGGGACTTTTTTGCATTCGACATCAGGGTGAACCTTTTTGATGTTTTTCTTGACCAGTTCACATTTTTGAACAGGCCACTTTTCGCATTTCTCTTTGACGGCAAAGGGTTTATCAGTCTCTCCTTGATCAATGTGGAAAAGCTCTACAGTCACGTTTTGGCATCTGAGTTCCTCTACCATTTTACATTCAGGTTCGTCTTGTTCGAGCTCATAGGTCTTGTACTTGGTTTCACAATGGTTTTCGTATTGAGTGGAGCAGACTTCAGGTCCTTCAATTCCGTCTCCACATTCTTTGACGTATGGAGTGTGACATTTCTTTACTTGTTCAGTGTGGGGCTAGAGAGTAAATAGACAATTGGATCTAATATTCCGCCATTCTTTATATAATACTTACAACAGGCTTGAAGGTAATGTGGCAGTTCTTTTTGAAGTTGGTTTCACACTTCTTTTCAGCAGCTGAGGCATAATCCGTGATATATGTCAAATGACACTTTTCTTATGGAAGCTGCGATGGCATTCCATTCCTCGTCATAGACGGCCCTCAACTTGAATCACTTTGGGAACATCTTTTGCCATCCTTGTTAATTTCTCCAGGAAGATTATTGCCATCCACAAAGACATTTCTTGTGATGTCCTCTACATTTCCAGATGAGCCACCACCTTGTCGTAAAATGTTGATAGATCACCCTGACCGAAATTTCTTTGGGCCTCAGTTTGAGCATAGAGCTGAGTAGTGATAACCTTTAATAAAAGTATTTAAAAATAATTGTTTTTGTATCGTTAGGATTAATGCAATCTTGAAATATTGGCCTACCAAAATAATTATTGGTTTAATGTTCATGATTTCTGAAGATGGAATAGTATTATTATTACTTTAATGCAATCCCAAATCACCACTGATGATATCCATGATTTCTACATGTTTATATACTTTGAAAAACAATAAAATGCATATTTCCTTCTATGCCTCCTGCTCTTAATTTTTTTTTATTCCCCGTTAACATTTTTTATAGTACTGTGTTCATTCATTTTGAAATGTTCCCTTTTCGATACAACTAAAAAATCATTTTATTCGGGTCTCTACTTTTTAGTTTAAGTTGATAAATTTTAACTTCATTAAACTTTTACTTAAGTAATACTAATTAGGTCTTATGAAATATAATTTATCCTTCAGCATTCTTATTCGAATCATTTTGACAATTTGAGAGATTTTTTTCCAATGTAATTACTAGTCAAAACAAGGAAAATCCACATAGTCCATCAGTAAAAAAAATCATTTATACAATTTTTTATTAAAAATACCGAATATTCCAAGACAAATTGTATTCGAAGTGATTGTAAGTCTGAGTTTATCAGGGACGTTCACGAGGGTTGGCTAGATCCCCCAAATTTAGAATTTTTTCATTTTTACTAGATTTTTGTTTTTTTAATGATTACTTTTCTCAAAAAAAGTTTATTCTGGCAAATTATGCAGTAGAGCTAAAAATATAATATTAGAAATTTGAAATTATTTTCCAAAAAAATTAATTTCTTGTGAATAGCTTTGGATTTTGAAAAAAATTCAAAAAGGTTAATATTAAAATTTTATTTTTCAATGTTTTTTATAAAAACATAAGTTTACTTTATGTGAAAAGCAATAGATTTAGAGATTTTTTCGAAAAAAAAAATATTCTTTTGAAAAATTTTTATTTACTTTAATAGTTGTGGAATTTTGAATTTTTTCCGAAAAAATTTAATATCAAAAAATAAATTTTTCATTTTCTTCCAAAAAATTGATTTTTCTGTGAATAGCTATGGATTTTTCATTTTTTTTGTAAACAGGTGTGGATTTTTGAAATTTGTTTCCAAAAAATTTGAAAGGCAATCTTTTCTCGAGCTGATTGATGCTCTCCGTTAGGACCTTGAAGTTTGACTTTATTAGGCGAGGTCTTGGGGAAGAGAGGTATCCTAAAAATCTTCTTGGACTACTCAATTGCCCTGTTCTCGTTTTCAGGCCTTTACAGAAAATTATTAAAGAAAACTCAAAAAAAAAGAAAAAAAACTTAAAACTTATTAAAGAAAATTGCACTAATACACATTCTCTACCTAAAAATGCAAATGAAGGAAAATAATTAAACATAAGCCAAAAATCTATATAAATCTTATTTACATAATTTGTACTTTGATTTTGAATACATATAATGTTCCGAATGATTCATAATCTATCCATCCATATTGAGATGCCAATTAAATCACTTTTTGTGAAAATGTATAAAATTGAGGATACAATGCGGGTTTTTTTTTTTTTTTTGATAAAGAAATACGATTCACAAAGTTACAACAAATTCTATAAATATTTAGAGATTCTCTTAATGGTCCGAAAGTTTTGAAATTTTACATATTTTTAGAAAAAAAAACCTTATTTTGTTTTAATATCATCCGTATACTAGACATTGCAGCTTTTTAGTAAAATTAACAAATTTAGTTACGTTAAACTGTAGTACGTGTGGGGACGAGTAAAATAAACCAATATATCTTAATATAATAAGTTTGATAATGTATTTATTTCTGTTTATGTTCGACCTTTTATAGTAATTCTTTTTATATATACAGTACTTTAAAATCCTCTATTCTTAATAATAAAAGGGTTTGATTAATAAAGAAAAAGAAGGGAAGAAGACAATATTTGGTGATGGAGCTTGTTCGCTACAAAACTTCTATCAGAAGTTTTTTATGAATGCTTATGATAAATCATTTTTCACGAGTCTAAAATAACGATACAAATATTTAAATGAAATGTAGTCTTTTTGCCTATCTGTCTGTTTATCTGTACATCACAAAAAATAAAGCAGCCACTGATATCTACAAAATTTTGCAAATACATTTTTATATTAGATTAACAAAAAAAAGTGCCAATCTTGGTAACCTTTTTTATGTGTTTTATAAGAAAATATTGCAATGAAAATTCATTAGAACCTTATTGTACAAAAAAATGGCATCCAAGGTCATTTGAGACCGAGAACAAGGATTGGATTAAAAGTAAAAATATATACTTTTAAGTTAATAAGTAATATTGCAATGTGTAAATATTATAATTTAATAACAAAATCATTTGTAATTTTTTTGTAGTTGTTTTTTTTCGAAAATTAGAATATTGATATTTAGATAATGATTTCATATTTAATTTTTTTTTTAAATATAAAAAAAAAATGATATGTATTTATTAAAGTTTTCTTCTTGGAGTCATGTACAATCTATTATGGGTTCAACTACTTGTAGAAGAAATTGCAGCTGTGACTCGTATTTCATCAACAAGTCATTATTTTCTTTGTGGCAAAATCATTAATAAGATTTGAGAGACCCTGCTTCGAATCATCCTTATCATTCTATGATGCAGGATCAGCCTCTAAAAATCCATGAGGAAGCTTCAAAATTTTCATAAAATTTATTGTCCTATCTGTGACAAAGTCTTCTAAATTTGTATGTATCTTTTTGTCATAGAACTGTTTTTGCTCTCTATTATTTACTTTTAAAAAAGCTCAGCTTAGATGAAAAACTTACTCGATCCTCAAAAATGCAAGTCCTATATGTTCCTCCGACAAGTACCATAAATATCTAGAAAGTTGGCATGATGTTGATTTGGAAATTTGACTATTAATATTTGAGTATTTTATTAATGACTTCATTAAATTAAGGTCGTTGTAAGCTTCTATATCTGAATATATATCACAATCTTCCTCTTCTATGGGAGTTAATTTAAATTCAGATGTAAACATCCAGATTTTAAGACTATATAATACTTTTGATAGGCAACCCGGATGGTGCATTCTACGAGGTATAATAAATTTAACTCCTTGCTTAGTAGAAGCACCAAGACTAGCATTAATAATTCCCTATTATGGTCTTTTGCAAATCTATGTTCGATATTTTTGTTGGCAAAGTCAATGGTGCTTTTTGAATGTCTTCGACAAGCCTCTTTATCTACAATTTTGTGTTCATACATTGTTTTATCGATAGATTGTCAATTTTCTTAGAATCTTTCAAATGTCCATCCCAGAACCTTTAGTGATAAAGAGCGTCGTGGCTGTTTCTTGACACCAAGAGAAATGAAGAAGAGACTGGAATTACTAACGAGCAAAGTTGACTCAAGTGTACGTACATTTGACAGAGTAATAAATTTAAAGAGTATTTAATTCCATCATTTCTTGTGAGTCTCTTCTGTCATTGGAAAAAGTAGACAAAGATCTTGGAGCATGAATTTAATGGGGTCCTCTTTTCTAGATATCATTATCAGCAAAGCTGCGAAACATATTCAGCGTTCCTATTACCTACATATATGCATGAACAGTTTCTACGTGATAAATATATTAATAAATTATCGGTGATCTTATAACTTGAGTAGATCTATGTTGGAAAATATGAATTTAGTTTAACATCTTTTAAAAGTTAGTGAGTCGGAAGTCATTTTCTGAATTACTAAATCCCTTGTCATTGTATTTAAATATAATTCGATTGTGAGGATTGAGGAACTCCACATCAATATTCAATACATACATAACTTACGGATCACACTAAATGCTTACGATGTAACAAAACTGTATATAAAAAAAGATTATTTCACTATTTATTGACACTAAATAATAGATTATGTTCCTTGACAATTGTAAAACATATTAATATGGCATGAACAATTAAAATTATTTTCTTATTACCCAAGTGTAAATAATGGTGTAATGCAAATATATATTTATTTATGTGCTTCATTGATTTAAGTTTATATTTTTATATTGCCTTAATTGCTTAACCATATAATGCATTTGATTATTTATTAATTTCCTACGATTTACACTTATTATATACTTCTAAATATCTATGTATGCAGTAAAAACGTAAGACTTTGTTGACTACTCTCATTGTTCTAAGGTTTTTTTCATAAGTGCCTTTACTTCGTAATAAAATGTTTGGAATATATGTGACTCCAATGATGAGGCTTCCAGATAGTCCATCCTCATTCACCCTATTACTAGCCTTGATCTAGAGTTGTTTTTGTTCCATATTAAGAAGTGGGAAACAAAAAAAATTTATGTTTTCAAACCCTTTTCCATAAGGATCATTCCATACCACAACGGAACGTTAACAATAGGGCTTCTTTTTACGATTTTGAATACTCATATGACCCAGTTGACTGTTATTACTTATTAGTGACAACTAATAAGTAATTACTAATTCAATATTCAGTTCACAACAATCAACATTTAATCGTATATTGCTATTTTTCACAATCAGGGTGGATAAAAAAACCGCACATTGAGAGTTCTAAGATTACCTATAGCAGGGGTAGGCAATCTTTGAGACAGAGAGTGCCAACTTCAATATTGCTAATCAATGAGTGTGCCACTATCAACCATAACATTAAAAACACACACAAACTACGGGAATATGTTCCAATTTGCGGGCACCAGTGAATATGCCTCTGCGTGTCAGCAGTGGCATGCTTGCCATTGGTTGCCGATATGAAGATAAAGGGATCAAAGGATCATTACTCTGCTCAAGAAATCCTAAGCGCCCCCGCTCCCGCTCAGTTACTAATTTTGTGAGTGACCTTTCATTCCTTTTTGGATCAATAAGCGCTCCCTCGCTCAATTAAAAATGAGCGGTGCTCATTTTTTCCCTCGTATAAGAGTATTTGAATTTGACAACTCTTTACAATTAATTTCCATAAATTTATATATATCATTTATTCCAAAAAATGAAGAGAAATAAGGTACAATAATTAATCAAACTTATAAAAAAAATTATATTTAAATAAATAAAAAATACATAAAATGATTAATCCAATGTTTTTTAACTATTAAATATTTGATTCATTAACAATTTTTGTTTTTTGTTTTTAAAAGTTTTCATCTTTTAAACTCTGGCATCTATCCTTTAATAATTGACTATATTTTGAAAATACTCTCTCAATAATAGCTGATGAAAGCAGTGTATAAATTAGAAGGTACATTAGGGCTTGATTAGATCTAACGGTAATTCTGCCAAATATTCCAATATCTTTGAATAACAATTATTTAATTGATAGAATTCACATTGGCACAACAGATAATATTAATTTCTAATCAGTAGTACTTCCCAACCAGTGTGTCTTGATGCAAGTTCAAGTGTGCCGTACAAATTGTGACAACCATACATTGGCCCAAGGACTATTAGAAGAAAAGGACTAGAGACAAAAAAAAATCAGCAGAGAGCTGCCGTCCCATTTACATGTTTTATTCTTGTGAAGTTATGTATTAGTGATGGAATGGTGCATGTTTTTCGGACATTGGAAACTCTTATATTGTTGTTCTTAGCCTAAAATACCAGAGAAAATTAATCGTACGAAGGCTAGAAAGCTTAATCGATTTCTTTATCTTAATTTCACCTTGAAATGAGGATGGGATTCTTCTTTAGAGTCCTCATACAAAGGAGGGATTCAATAAGTCAAATTTAACTCCAAGTTCCAGGCCTTAAACATGGGTAGCTGATTCCGTTCAAGAGGAAAGACTCTCTTATCTTCATACGGTGGGATTATAGTCAAGACTCTCCACCGTTTCAAGTGTTTTCCTCATTCATTCATTTATTTTGAAGGTACATCGAAATAATTCAGGATCCCCATCTAAGTTTTCTTCATTAACAACCAAAGGGATTCACAAGACAAGTATCGAGTTATTTTTGAGACTATCTACACTGATGCTGTTGTTATTTTAAAAATGATTAGTTTCTCTAACCACAACATTCAAAAATTCATTTATTTTGACATGGGGAACTTACCATGAATTAATCCCTTAACACTAGATGTCCGGAAATATATCTTGAATGACCGAGATGTCAAAAATCATACTTAACCTATCTTATGTCTTTGATTAGCTACAATATCTTATAATAATCTAACTTATTGGTTTAATACTATAAGTTTTTCGTGAAATTTTTATTTTTGTTATGGTATGCCCTGGGCACGAAAAGTTTAGGAACCACTGTCTTAGGGGACATGTTATTACAAAGTTTCGTGCACGATCATCCAGTTATTTCTGATAATTAATTAGAGCTTCAAGGCTGTGTTCTCAAGTTGTTGAACTTATTCTTACTTGAGATCTTATGTCAATTTACTACATCAGAATATCACAAAATCGTATTTCGGTTGGGAAAATTTGTACACAAAAAAGAAAGATTTATCTTCCATTGGTATATCTACACAGGTCTATATGTAGTTAAAAGCTTTAAAACTATATTTGTGGTACAAATATTGGATTTATTTCATACTTAAAAATATTGTTTGTGTTTCTAGAATTAAATAGTTAAGGGACACAACTATCGTTTATTTATCACAAGCTATGATAATATCTAATACTTAATGTTCGTGGATGAAAGGCACTTTTGGGGAAGTGAGGTACGATCTTGTATTTAGTAATGATCAGGGATTTTTGTTAAGACGACATGAGAGACACTTATAAACATAGATGAAAATAATAATATTTCATGGGTGCTTGCAGCTGATCTAATAACACGTCATGACAGCCTAGCTTATCTTATGTCAAACATTATTCTAATAGTAAGGATTACCCTGACATTTTTCAATTTATTTAACCTTTTCATACCGGCAGAACATATTTCATGTAACTCTACTGTGAAATATGCACTTACTTAACAAAATCCTATTGTATTTTAATAACAAGAAAGTGTGAAAGTTTGTTATTATATAGGACAAAAATACATAATTGAATCTTTTGGCAAATATTTATCTACATAGTTTGAACATAAAATACATTTAATTATATTCTATGTTTAGTCAGTATATGCATTATTGTCATGACTTGGAAAGGTTACAATAATTGTCAGATAGTTGAGTCATGTTTGGTCAAATCCTAGACTAAAACTGTTTTTATATTATTATTATCCTCAGTCATGTAAGGTAAATTAAGAATTCTTTATGCGTCAACATATAAACAAGAAATCAAAATAAAAAAAATCCCAATTAAAATACATGCCAAAAATTTCGAAGATATATGTGAGATTTGTATTCAAATTTGTGGGATGTGTTAAAGTACTCAATAATTGTAACTATAATTTAGAGCCCTTAATTTGGTTTAAGAGACTTGATTTTATCACGATCAATTTCTCAATATTTTATTGATACGAATCATTTTGTACACTAAAAGTGCAATATTTAAAACAAATGTAGTTTGTTTTTTTTGTTGACAGTCCACATTTCTAGAAACTAAAAACAGAATGAACTGTTAAAATCTCATGCATTATAATGTGAAATGAGTTTGACAATCTTTGTAATCCAGCAACAAGTATAAAAAAAGCAACGAAACATTTATGGAAAAATAATATTGATCATTTATTACGCTTAATAAATAGGTATTTTATAACTTATTATAGGTCTTCAACTTTCTTAGTCAAATCA
>NW_027289913.1:0-264 GCF_016086655.4 Lepeophtheirus salmonis | reverse complement strand
AAAAATTGTATTTTATGAATAACATAATAAATCTAACGTCTTATAAAAGTAAGTTTATTAGCACATTGCTCTTTGAACTGATTTCTTTGCAAGTACAACAGGGTGGACAAGGTAAATCCGGAATAAGCCTAACGGCTAATTATGAGACTTGTATAAGAAATACAAAGATAATTTTTTTACATTTGAAAGCCACATTAAATGTAAAATGATTATTTATAATGAAAGCCTTCGTTCTCGATCACAATCTGTAAATGGCGCCTGAAT
>NW_027289912.1:0-1300 GCF_016086655.4 Lepeophtheirus salmonis | reverse complement strand
CGTTTGACGCTTCTCCCTACTCTTTTTTTTTTTTTTTTTTGTAGTTCAATTTCATTTATATGGTATTATGATCAACCCTTCAATCCAACAGGGCCAATCCGAATCAATTTGGCCCCCTATGCAAAATATTAGCTAAAAATATGTATATTCAATATTATACTGTTACACAAATCTGAATATACTAACTGCATTAGACATTAATGCCAATGAAAATATAAAGCTAAAAATCCTCTCACACGGCAAGCCCACCCACCCCTTCTCCACCCTAAAGTTTTGCATTAATTTTCTCTAACAATAAATAGTAATAATAAAAATAGAACCCACCTGTCGGGAGATGTTGACACTATAGACAAACTAGGACCACTTAGGGAATATCAGAGATGAACTCACTGGAGAAATTTAGAACCACTTTAAAAAATCGGTAAAGTATGTAATTAAAAACCAAACAGAGGCCTCTCCAAATAAAAATCCGCCCGAAAGTAAAAAAAAATGAAACACGACTGGGTCTTTAAAGACCAACTAAACCCTAGTTTCATGGGTGCAACTTGGCCCAACTACTTATAATGTTGGAAAAATTAAGCTCGGCCCAAAAGTTGGGCTAGATTCGGGATCACTTTTTTTTTTTTTCACACGCATTATGGTACCCTGAATGAACCGATTACGTAGTATTTGCCAATTTTGTCTATGCTACGGGTCAACCTTTCCACTAAATAAGGTAACTCAAAAAAATTGTCGGTTCAGCTATTTTATAAAGGAGGGAGGCTGTTGATATAAATTGGAGGTTGCCTTGAATTAAAGTAATGCCTCTATTTTGAGGATATTAAAAAAAAAACAATTTGAAGAAATTTGACACCATTTTATAGAAATTGAAGGTATCATTTTAGGACCCCTAGGATTGTCTGTTATGCTTTTAGTAAGCTACACCCTTGAGGCTCATTTTTATGTATTACCAAACAAAAAGGGATCTATATATTAATGAGTATTTTTAAGGTTATACTTTTTATACTAGATAAATATTAAATGAATAAATAAAAATTCAAAATGAACGATTGAAAAAGAGTGAATGGGTACAAGCCTGATTTCATATGCTTTAAATGAATACCTTTTGCTCTTAAACCGATAAAAAACTGAATTTTTATTCATCCCCATACAAATTTTTGTATTATGTTTAACAAAAAAAAAACATTTAAAATATCTCACTAAAAACAATTATGAGTAAAAGAAAAATTAAAGTCAACGGCCTTACATTTTTTCTTTGGCTCAAGTACTTTTAACGCTAAAACAGGGTCTGGATTCAGTT
>NW_027289911.1:0-648 GCF_016086655.4 Lepeophtheirus salmonis | reverse complement strand
AATTAAGTCTGCTAGTCCAGCATTCTGTGTTTGAATAATTTATTGTGTTGTTTCCAAGAACTTTATCACCAATCTTGATTCCTGAATCCACCCTATAACTAGAACCAACGTCTTACTTTAATTAGGACTTTTTTCTGATCAATTTCGGTTGATATCATTTGAATTTTGAATAAACCTCAATTCATTCTTCTTCTTTTTTTTTTTTTTTAAAGAAAATAAATATCAATGTCTCGACAGGTCGAAGCCATTCCTTATGGTCTCTCTTCTTGCAAAGAAAGCTTGCTTCTATTAAAATTGACTTTGATCTTAGGTCCACACTGAGACTTCTAAGGAAGACATTGAGAGTCACCGCCTGGATTTGAGCCGACTCTCCCGTGGTCATCACCTCCCTACTACCCTCACAGTGGAGAGAAAAAGGAAACCTGCTCTGCATTACGATGTACGGAAAGTCATTGGACTAAATTTTTCCGGTGAAAGCACTTCCACGGAAGTTCTCCGCCTTTACTCTGTCTTCAAAAAGAAAGGGGCTCAAATCAAGTTGTATATCGAGGCTAATTACGATGGATGTTGAAAAACTATGGTCTTTGAAAAGTTCAAGGACTGTTTGGAGGGCAAGTACTCACATCTGTATAAGTGTATAAGCTAGCT
>NW_027289910.1:0-671 GCF_016086655.4 Lepeophtheirus salmonis | reverse complement strand
CCAGCACTTTACCTGCACAACCCGTAGGCCGGGGTATATAATAGCATATAGAAGAGGTCCTTGATGCTTAAAAACGCGACGTCAGTGGAGTTTAAACTACCTTTGGGCTCAGAACTTCACTTGCACAACCTTTGGCCCTGGATGTATTTTTGTATATTGCAAGATGTCCTTTTAGTGAATCAGTTCTTTTGATGATTCGTTCTTTTAAAGATTCAGTTATTTTATTCAATTTTTTTTTCTTTGGTGACATTGCAGTCGTTCATGTGCGCGACTTAGAGTTAACTCAAAGTATCAAGCTAATCAAAGTTTATCTGGTCATCAATTAATTATAATTATAAGTCACTAATTAGAATTGGAGGCTCGGACACGGGTTGTAGTTAACTCTTATTAAATTGGGACTGTGAATTCCGGGAGGACTCGATTTGTACTAGAAAAAAATAAATTTCAGATTGGACTAGGACTAAATATGAAAAACTCGTAATTCGACTAGAATTCGTCGTCAGATCGACAAGATTCAGATTTTAATAAGACTCAAGGCTTGAAACTCACTAACTCACTTATCCAAAAACTCTACGGTTGAGTCTAGGTCTAGTGGATTGAACAAAGAACTACGACCAGAAAATTTAACTTTACAACATAAGCCTGTGGAAATGAAACTATGGATACAGGAG
>NW_027289909.1:0-8821 GCF_016086655.4 Lepeophtheirus salmonis | reverse complement strand
CGGTGGAACTCTATAGTCTGATAATTTTGTGTTGGAAATTAGGCTTACCTAAAGTAATTTTAATGCAATTATTCTTGTCTGACAAGTATACAGTCAAACCTGGTTATAATGGCCACTTGTTTTAAGCATGTCACTGTACTAAGCCGACATATCCAATTTTAAATAGTTACGAAACCGAAAATGTTCGTAAAGAAGTCACTTGTACTGTTTTTTTTTAATTTCCCCATGCCGGGCCGCTGAATGCAGTTTGATTATATATTTCAAACTTATTTATTGTACCCATACGTTTGTTTTGAATTTTTTTAATATTAAGACCTATTATGTTTAACTTTGTATATTTGACCTGTACAAACTTTCACTATCACCGCTGTTCGAAATAAAATACTTTCGCTTCAAATCCTAATGTGAATCATTTCCAGGGTTATAAATATTCATGCATATTACAATTTTAACATATTAACTGTACGTCATTTGCGGAACAAAAAGAGTATATTTATTTATTTGAAGCATATTTTGAACAAAATACTCATAACATGAAGCAAAATAGAGCATTGATGTTAAACTATTGTTGAAAAACATACTTCCTATCTGTAATATTTGAATGAGTTAAAATACGGTACCTCGATTGGTCTCAATAATTTTTAAAAAACAGCATAAAAACTTTCCTTTTTTTCTTTTTGACATTTCAAAGAATTTCAAATCAAAATGTGTCCATGAAAGATCTTATGGCGACATTTGATGGTTATTTTCTTGTTTATATGAAGAAAAAATATATCCAATGATACCCAATTCCCAACTTTTGTCAATAAGGTACACTCTAGTATAATTATTATGGGTCTGAGAGCACAAAAGCAAGCTAACTCGATTTTTTTGAAATTGAGTCTCTGAATTACACTTACCTCATTCAACGAAATATCGTATATTTCTACAAACAAGTTCTTATCACTAATCTTTTGGAGACACTGCAAATTGTACTTAAAGTAGTAAAAATTCATCTCACGTAGAATTATTTAAAAAATTATTCTTTCTAAATGAAACGTCATATCGGGGACAAATTTAGTCACAAAAATCAAATGAAGGGTGTAAACCAGGAATGTTCAACCCGTGGACCGAGGGCCAAAATCAATTAATATTTTTTAAAATTGTCGCAATGTCATCGAAATCCGTATAACTTATTTTCTCATGTATTTATTTTCTAAAAAGGGGATTCGATCAAATTATGCAGCGGAGCAAAATTTTTAATTAAAAAAATCAAAGTAACCAAAAAAAAAAAAAAAATATATATATATATATATATAATACACTACCTACACTGCAAAACAGGCTTGGACTGGACTTTTTTATTTGGGCTAAATTTGAAAAAAATATTTATATAACAGTTTTGTTTTATTTTGCCATTTTTCATGAAATTTAACTTAATAGTTTCTGTGGCCCATTAAAATATTTTATGTAGCAATGCAGCCCATTATTTTAAAAGTTTGGACATTTTTCTTATAAACTATAGCTAAAGAGTTAGGATATTTTATTCCTATGCAGAAATACTGTCAAAATCCATTTTCCCGAAGTAACACTTCGTCAAATCACCAATTTTGCCGAAGAAAATTAATATATTAGATGATAATTCATATTGCAATACTTTAATAATCGATTCATTACATGAAAGAGTATAGAGAAGTGTCGATCAGTGTTTGACTCGGTACGTAGGAGTTCCATCAAATTGACATTGTCTATCGAATGTCAAGCATTAATTGATAAATTTATCAATTACCTTCTCTAAAATTCATATATTCGTAATGAATTTTTGTTACAAGGATTCGAGTAGCAGTTCAAACAAATTGTTGAATCACCTTTATAATGAAATGAATCATCAATAATTAAGTAAAGGAAAACTTAATTTTGTAATTAGTGGCGAATAATTAATCATTTTTAATATGAATAACAACATTTATTGCAGCCATCATCAAATATATTAATTATTTTTTCAACTAGGAGATAATTTGGCAAAGTTTCCGTTTGACAAATTCGCATTCAGCAAAGTTGTGTATTAGGATATAAAAAAAGTAATTGGACATTTTTCCGTTTTTGATTTTTATTTCATATTGTTTTTCTGTTAACTCGCAACATATATTTTTTATATTAAAGCTAAAGTAGTTATCTCGACGGCCTATTATTGGTTGAATTAATTAGTTCACCAACAAATCAAACATACTCTTGTATTGAATATTTACAGCTATGCATAATAATTTATTAAAACACAATCTTTTTTGTCCCGTGAAAAAAAGTTGAGGATTTTACGAACAAGGAGAGCAAGCAATCCTTTCCCTTTACCAATAAATTATAATTTTCCTTAGAGTACAAAACATAAATTGCTATTTTTTTTATTTTAAATTCCATAAATTATTTAGAACTATTATAAATACTTTCTATTCTAAGAAAAATAAAATAATTTATTCTATATAACTTTTACACCATATGTTTTTATTTTTCGTCTCTAAAAACTGAAATAAATGTATTTGATAAAATATCCAAATAGTTAATAACTATTTCTTCTGAATACTAAAAAAAAGAATTATATTTTTTTATTTTAAAGTGTTATTTGGCAAAGTTATACAAAAAAAAATCATCTTTAGATAGAAAATCGTTTTTATAATTGAAGTATGATAAACTTTGAAGAAAAAAAAAGAAACTCGGATCCTTTACAGTGAAGGAATCCCTTGTCGACTTGGTAAGTTTTCCACTGATAATTTTTTTATGGATTGAGGTTCAGAGTCTGGCTAGGTCACACCATGACATTATAGTGCTTCTTTTTGTGTCACTCATGTAATACTTGATTGTATATTTGTGTTGATTGTTGTCCTGGACGACCCATCCACTGCCCATTTTCAGTACCCTGCCTTGTTGCCCAAAATTTCTCGTACTGGACCTGTTCATCCTATTTTTGATGCAGTTAAGTCGTACTTTCCCTCAATGGAGAAACATCCCCAAAACTTATGTTTTCACCCTTATACTTAAAAGTAGGGATGGTGTTTTTTGGGGTTATAATCATTTTTTTCTTCCTTCAACCCTTTTTTAAAGTCTCATAATACTTTATTTTTTTATGATTTGGTATTTCAGCCATACAACTTTTAATGACAAAGCTCCGGGACTAAATAAAGTGGGCCAAATACTTACTCGAATCACAAAGTAAATAATCCAAATTCCATTCTTGATTTAAAAAATCATTCCACCTTTTTTTGCATTCATATAATTATTACAAAATTAGTAAAAATCATTTTCTTTAAATCTAGTACCTCCAAAAAGTGAATATGAATAATTTATTGATAGAATTCCTAAAAGAATACCAATGTAATCTAAAATCAATTTTTTAAAATAACATCTAAGTTTGTATATGTGTTGACGGGCCAAATTTATTAATTACCAAATATTCATAGGCCTCACATGGATAAAACCATTAATTAAAAGAAAAACTTATAACCTCAAAAATTTACTAAATTCGTCAAACCTTTACAAAATTATGATAAAGTAAGTTTAAACTGAATAAAATTTGTAGTATAAAAAACCCCAGTTCAGTTCACTAACGATGACTTAAGGGATGTAATTTTGAAGATATGCTAGACCGAATTATTTAATTATTGACAAAAAGGAGGTCAAAACTCAGACTGAGTTTAAATGTAAACAAGAATTGCTTCAAGGGAGGGAACTGAAACCCCCAAGAATCGTTAAACATTTGCAGATATGATATAAATTTTAACAGTTAAAAACTTTTTCTGATCTCTATTATTTATTTTTAAATTGTTTTTATGTATAGACCTATTATTTTATTTTATCCGTCAAATTTTTATTAACTATCTGTCAATGTCAGTATGGCACATACTCCGGTTTTTGATTAGTCTTTTTGTAAAAATAACTTTCATTTGTTTCAAACAAAAAAAATTACTTTAAAAGAACCATATTTCAAAACATATAATCCATTTACACCATATATTTAAATGTGCTTAAGAATGTGTTTAGCACTCATAACAAACAAACCAAATATTATTTTGTTTTAAAATAACTTTCACAACATTTTAAAGAAATCCTCCCTTCCCATTTTTCCTTCATCTCAATTTTCTTTTTATTACTATTTTGCTTTTGGTTATGAACAACGTGTAAAAATACCAACAAATGTTTTCTATTTCAATGCAAGGATATACACTAAGTTACTCATTTATAGGCAAATATTTTTTGAAATTACAAAATCCTTTTATAAATAATAAATTTTGTGAAATAATGGTTTCAGTACCCTCTTTCTTTAAGGGGAAGAGGGGCATGAGCCCCTTAAAAGTTTCTGTAGCACTTTCATAATTTTTATCATAGCTTAAAAATTAATAAAACTTTTTTTGGTGTTATCACAAATGGAATCCAAAAGAATCAAAAAGATTAGTCTAAAATTTAGCAGGAAGATGTATAAAATAAGCAAGCATGTTTTCTATTTTTGGGGCCTCCAAAATCATTAGGAGGCTGTTTTTACCGAAATAAAATCTTCTGTTTCTCTGCTTCTTTATCTTTTTCACCCTATCTCTCTGTCTCTTTTCTTCAACACTCATTCTTTGTTTCTATTCCCTCTATTTATCTCTGCAACACGATCACCCTCTGCTAGTATACATATAAAATAAACCTTTTTTATATCAGTAATTATATCATGGTATTGATAATGTTTGGGGCTCAGCCCCCTCCCCTCCCCACACACATACACAAAAAAATGATGAAACCTAGCAACGGCCATACTGTGAAATTTAAGTATTTATTTATATGTTTTAAACTAGTCTTAGCCATATAATCTTGACAATTCTCATGATCTTCATTTTCATCATTATCAATAATAGTCCAAAGCTCGGAGATCGAGCTTCTTTTAATTTATCTGTATGTGATGAAAAAGTTAATCTTTTGTTAATTATATATGATTAAATTAAACTTACATAATACATCATTCCCTGTAGGTGATATGTCCTGGGAGAAAGGTATTTTGATTTAGAAACTTAATACATATCATATAGTTTATAAAAAGTATTTTCCTATAAGAAATGAAAGAAAGATTTCTTGCTTTCTTGGTTGGTTTAAAATATGTTGGGAAAAATATGTTATTTTTTTTATTCTTATATGTATTTTATACCCACGTACTCCTTTTAAAAGTACTTTTTACCTTTGAATAAATTTTATTAGGTTATATGAATAATTAAACATGGAAAATACACGTATGAAAAAACCAAAGTAAATATAAAAACACTATATGAAGAGAAGAAACCAATCACTAAGTGAAACAGAAAGGTTCTATCTTTATTCGTATGAATGTATCCATTTTGGTTTTAGGAAGAGTATCCTCAGAAAAATTGTTTAAAGGAAAATTGCTGCTAGTAAATTTACCTTCATTGGATAATTGTCAACTGTGGAAAATAACCATCCAATAATGTTATATTAGTAGTAGTATCACACACAGCACTGAGCTATTAGGCGTAAAAAAAAAGACAACATTTTCTTTATTCATATTTTTTTCATGAGCACATTTGTAATTCGCCAATACTTGTACTTAATTGTCACTTACTCAATACTTATACTTAATTCGTAATAACTCAATACTTTAATGTTCTCTCCTCAATAAGGAATTAATTATAATAACAGTAGGAGTGAGCCTAATGATGGAAAATTTTATTTTTTTAGACTGTTTTTTTAACACCCAAATAATCTATCTATAAATATTATGAATCCTCTTCTTATTTAAACATATATTCATTGTTTATTTTGCTCATTATTTTAATTTTCAAAAAAGAAAAAAGAAGATAAATTGACTTTGTATAATTTTATAAAAAGAGAAAGAATAAGTATGATGAACTTGTTAAACCATTCGCAACCTCTCTTTTCAAAAGGAAGAAGGATAAATTGATAAAAATTAGAGAAACTAATGAAAATTTGGATGCAAATATGTATTAATAGTAGAGATGGTCCCTCGTAATATATATACCCGGAACATCAATCCAAAAAATGCTCACATATTACCAGGGAAAAGGGGTACAAATAAGTAATTACCTGTAGACGGATATATTTTTAAAAAATGTAGTGGGATCTTTATTTATCAGCAGATAGTTGTTTTTAACCGAGTACTGGTCATATATATTTATCCCTATTGACGGGTAATTTATAATATTCCCTTTTTGTATGAGTACAAATGTATACAATTGATGAGGCATACTTAGTTGCACAAGTACATGAGAAGTTGTGTGTTTATTTATATATATTAAGTCACGTTACATTTTATGCAAAGGCATTCGTGTATATTATCTTGTCTTGCTGCCGCTGGTTTTGACATTCCTTCTTGTTATTTATAGTATTTCATGTTCCTTTTGTTCAGTTTCTGTTTGTTCGTTAATAAGTGACGTCCGCTATAATATTCTGAAAAATAAAATTTAGTAATAAATAAACCATAATCCTTTGTTTCTATAATTCGTCTTCGACGAAAGAAAGGGTTTAGTTAATAAGACGAAGTTCCCTTCTATCGAAAAACATAAGTTTTGGTTCAGCTTCGCATACACCTTCTCATTCATCATTAAAGGATTGCAGAAACAACATTTATTCAAAATCTTCCAGTACTTATGTTACTTCCATTCAATCTACCTGTTTATTATGTAGAATTTCGAATCATTCCTTAAAAGAATGTTTTCGCTTTGCTCAGGAGTCCTCTTCCTCCCGTTGATTTGTATTTTAGATGTATGGATGAATATCATCCTAAAAGAAAGTGCTTTGGGTAATGTGAAGTCAATGGTTGTTTAATAACTCATCATTAGTTACTGCATTTTGAGACTGTTAATACTGATAATAAATTACAAAGTTAACAATCGGCTCCATCTACGGTTGTTAATCTACAACTCGACTCACACTCTTTCAACCACAATATTCCCGTGTCACTCAGGATTTGTCTTTCGCATTTCTTGACCTGATTGATTCTAAAGACCAACGTATACCTCTACGGGTTGTTTTTGACACAATCTCACAGGAATTATGGATATTAAAGCGTGTGATTAATAAGATGCAACTCCATGGTCACAAACCTTTTGAAATTACTTTCTGTGGTTTTGAAAATCGAAAGTCAACTCTTAAAACATCGATTGCTTCATTCGTATTGTCTTGTCCGGATTCGCCTAATCTTTATTTTACAAATGCCCTTGCTAATGACAATATAATTTTTCGAACTTCGAACCTTTGTTCATTGATTGGAGCAAATGCACGTTCATAAAAAATTTAGATTTAGCCATTCACGAAGGCAATTCTCATTTCGGGTTGACATTTTCATTGGTATAGAAAGTTATCTTCGTTTTGTTACTGGGAAGATTTTAAAACATCCAGATAAAATTATTTTGCTGCAGCTTTAGAAACAATTTTTTTGGTAATATTCTATCCTTTATTCCTCCTTTATTATTCAAGCAAAAATTACCGTACAATACTTTTGGAACTTGAAAAAGTTGTGGGACGAAGAGCTCGAAAAGTCGAGCGTCTCCAACCTCAGAATTTGGGAAAAAAAGCTAGAATATATTTCGAAATTGAAGATTAGTTGTTGTTTTTTATCGAAATTTGTATTTATAAGTGTAGAGCTACATGCCTTTTGTGATACAAGCGAGCATGCCTACGGGAGCATAGTTTATGTTCGCTTTGCGAATAACAGTTTCGTCAAAAAAAAATTATCATCAGTAAGGCTCGTGTAGTGCCAAAGGCAAGGAAAAATTTGGCTCGATTGGAATTATTGGCAGGATTACTAGGAGCAAGACTTGTCGTTATGTTCTTGACTCTTTTAAGAGTACACAGTAACATATTACCTCATTTTATTTATGGACTTATTCTCAAGTCGCCTTTTTTGGATTCGAAACCCAAGCTCTACTTGGAAAATATTCCTTGGGAATCGTGTCCAAGAAATTACAGATTTGGTCAAGAGCTTATGTTGGAATTATGTGCCTAGTGAACAGAATCCTGCAGATGTCCTTAGTCGTGGATGTACATTGAGTTGATTAGAGTTGAATACATTTTATTTGAATGGACCTTCATGGCTTTTACGTTCTTCGGATGAAAAGAAGAGTTTCTCTAAATATTCAGTTAGTATATAGTAAATTTTATATTTCACTTACAATGAAAAGGTGCCAACGGCTGATTAATTCTTATCGAGTTCCCATTAATTAAGTAGTTTAATAAAAACCTTAAATTGTAAATTTAAAATTAGATTTTCTCTTAATTAAACCTTAAGGGGTGCCAATGAATTCTTTATTTTCTAGATTTGATGCTAACGGATTGACAAACTGATACTTACCCTCTTTAGCAAGAGGTTTATTAATATTCCTGGGTATTGATTAGTGGGTAATACATTAGGTTCTGTGTGAAGAGGGATTTTTAGAGCTATTCATTCCGACGTAAAAATTTTATTTAGTGAAGGTGGAGGGTTTATGCTTATGAGACTATTTTTAAGAATTCTAAGAATGAATTGGTTGCCTTTATGATTAGGTAGACAAATAGTTTGTTGAGTGTACAGGAGAGAGCAGAGGTTTGCCCATTTAGTTCCAGAGGGGGCTCCCAGAGGTTTAATTCCTCTTTTGGTTTTAATTGAAAGAATTAGAAGGTTAATCCGACCTTTGACCCTAAGGGTTCGGCTTATAGCCAATATAATTGCAGGACATCTACTACTAATTTTACTTGGAAGGAATGCTAGAGTAGGCTTCCCTCTTAGAATCCTATTAACTATGTTAGGATTATTATTTTTAGTGCTACTAGAACTAGGGGTGAGTCTAATTCAGAGATACGTTTT
>NW_027289908.1:0-2162 GCF_016086655.4 Lepeophtheirus salmonis | reverse complement strand
TACTGAGAGATGCTGATTCAAGCATACATTAATTAAATGTATTTTAATATGATAATGACTAAAATGGGATACAATGCATATAAGTATGTAGATAATGACTATTAATACTTATTTGCCCCCATAATTTTTGTAATTTCCCTCCATCCTTCACCAATAAAACAGACATTATTGTTTTAATTATATATTTTTTATTATGTATAATGTGAAAGTATTTTCCTGACCCTCTCCTTCTTCCAGTTGAGGGACAGTCCTTCAAATCGAAATACAGAATTAACAAACCATTGGCGTGTTAGTGCTTCTTGCAAAGTGGACTCGTTTATTGTTGCCTTCCCATCACGGTTGAATAATTCCTATAGTGAGTCCTATCAGAATTGGTGGTAACCCTCATACTCTAAAATAAAAATTCAAATTGAAAGATATAATTAAAATTAATAAATATACTTACCACTTCTGTGGGGACCACCATCCCCTGTAAAAGGAGAGGGAAGGCTGCGCGCAGATAACTAAGGAAAAATGATAAAAAAAGACAAATTAAATTCAAATATTATAGGCTTATTACTCACTTGTGGGTGAGGGCAGGAGGTTGAATATTTTCCTCATCATCTTCAATACCCTATCTTAATAAAAGCGTGAATTATTGCTATTGATCAAAATTATTTAAATTTCTATACATGTACCTCACTCCAATGAGACTTGTAGTATTAGTCTTGAGTGACTCAAGATAATCATTATTATCTAACTGCAAAATTAAAATAATAAAATACAATTAATAATACTTATAATTTTGCTCAAGACCTCATTTACCATACGTTTGGTCTCGATTGAAACTCGATGGTCTTTTCAACAGTATAAAACCCTTAGCCATCTTGTTGGAATGAGACATTGCCCAGGTGTGCCTTTCCTGGATCCCAGGTACACGCTGACCAAAGGTAACGAAGTATTTTCTTACAGCACTTATTGTAAGTGTATCAAACCATTTGTCATAGGGATCACTGATACCCCCAAGGAACATCTGTTCCCTGAGGATATCCATAGAGTTTATCATGACTTGCAATTCCACTAAACCCCAAGTATGAAACGGGAAATCAGACTTCCGAGGAAGTTCTAATTCCCTCAATGCATTCAGTTTTAGAAGCTTTTTTGCTTGGCCATCATTTACGATGATTTTAGAAGGGCCCATAGTGAAAAAGATCCAAGATCTATTACGATCCTCACCCCTTTCTATAAACTCAATAAACATGAGATTCATGCAGGTACCTCCTCTCTAACCTTGACCTTTAAAAAGAAAAAGAGCAATACCGAATCTCTTACTAGAGTGATTAGCAAATTCTCAAGATCCAGTTGAAAATTATGTTTTGCACAGCTCTAGCCAGTTAGAAAGTCTACGGAAATGAGCCCAGAGGAAGACCACGTTGTAAGGTTGCGTGAATAAATACACCTCCTTATTGGCACGAACGATTGCATTGTTGTACTCTACCCTCGCAACCTTTGCAACTTCCCTACCTGCATCCTTCAAATTAGCCTTTATGGCATGGAAGTTCCATCGGATATGATGATTCATTTCCATCAGGATGGGATTTGTGGCATTGCCTTTTATATACAGAAAAGGTTCAATGCTTTTCTTTTCCTTTCTTCTTGTAATGAATTAAGATGATAAACATACTTGATAATAATAATCTTGTATCTTTTAATTCCTTGTGTTGCCTGACGATGCATTACGAGGAGCTTGTAAGACCTGTTGCTCCTCCACCTGAGATTGTTCCTCCTTTTGATGGGATGGTGAGAAACAACTCGGTTCCGACCCATCAGGATCAGATATCTTTTCTTGTTCTAGCTCATTTGACGAGCTGGAAGCATATTCAGAAAAAGCACTTCCTATAAAATAATAAAAATTTGATTAACAAAATAGCAATATATTTACATTGATTTAATAAGTACTTTCATTCCTCCTTTCGAAAGCATAAAAGGCGGTATCCAATGTCTGCTCCATTGGACTAAAGGATATAGATATAGAAATGGTAATAAGTTATTATTTTTATAATTTAGTCGAACTTACGTTTACTTTTTTTTAGTCCCTCCTGCCTGGACTTCGGAGTTTTGTTTTCATCGAACTTATCGATTATGTTTCCGATTCCGCCGAGGTTTTCATTGTGCATTAGAAA
>NW_027289907.1:0-4803 GCF_016086655.4 Lepeophtheirus salmonis | reverse complement strand
CTTGGGAAACCCTGCCGTTTAGACTTAGTTCTAAAAATTTGACCATTTTTTCCTTGGCGCCATTCGAAGGAACTTAAATAAAAGCTACAATTTGATGTTTGTTTTATTTTTGTGGGATCAAAAATGTCTGAGCAACAAGTAAAATGATAGAGGACGTGCGATCTCCTCCGTTCAGAAGTAGATATCTGACAAGAAGATCTTCACAGTGGAGGCTATTCTGAAAAGGAGAAATGACTGTTTCTTGGCTGAATCCAGACCTTCAGAACCAAATATCTACCTTAAGTCATGGTCCTCGCTGTCGTGGCGTCCGATGGCAGCAAGATACCTCCCTACTTCTTCAAGGACAACGAGAAAGTCAACACTTACTTTTATTACAAGGTCTTCAGGTAGCATGTCTTGCTATAGTTGAAGAAGATATTCCCCCAGGACAACTTTGTGTTTACTCTGTACGACGCCTGTCACATACGTCCAAGAAGGTACATCATTCCTGAAGGGAGAATATGACTGCCTTCTGGCCAACAGACTTCTTGCCTATGTTCTCACCTGATGAGAGCCCCCTAGACTTCGCTGTTTGTTACGTCATGGGGGTAAGACGAACCAGTCTTCTCACCTGAATGTCGATGCCCTCAAGGCCATGATCACAGAGGAGTGGAACAACTTGTCCTTAAACATCATCAAGGCCTGCTGTGCTTTTGTACGTCCCCGTATTGAATCCCACATTCAGAATGAAGTGGGACATATTTAATAAATATTGTAGAAAATTGTTGAATTACATCATCAAAGGTACACGGTTATGTCCTGCAGATCTAAGAACTATTACAAGAGTAACACAAAGTGGACCCCCCTGTTCCTAGCTGGTTTCAAGAGGTCCGTCAAAGCTGACCAAGGCAAATTCATGTCATCTTGGCCAAAGCGTCCTGGTGCACCACAGTACCATCTCCAAGGCCGTCAATGAGAATACAGGGTACAAGAGCTACGTTCTAAGGGTGAGACACCTGTTAACAGATTCAATAAAGCTTACCAGAGAGGCTACGTGCAAGAAGATCCTGTATTCTTTGAAGAACATTGGTGGACATTTGCGATTCTTCTCAGATGAGAAGATATTCACTGTTCACAAGAAGATAAACCGCCAGAATGATAGATGGATATGTAAAGAAATTTCTGAAGTCCTCATGGTGTTCAGAACGGAGAAACCAGCAGCCGTGATAGTCCGAGGTGCCATTAGTATTAAGGGTCACGTCATGCAACCAAAATTATTCCTATTCAAGTAGAAGGTGAGCAAAGAGGTCTACTTGGACGAGCTCAAGCTAAAGAATGACTAAGTGGCTGGAAGCAGAAGGTACAACTTCAAGAAGAACTCCCCCTCGCCTATAAGTTCAAGATTCACTAAAATGGCCGAAGGGTAATGTACCTCATTTTTTGGCACTTCAATACCTGGCTCTCCAACTCTCCTGATCTTAATTCTTTTGATTTGTATCTGTAGAACAATTTGAATTGGGAGGCCTGTGAAATCTACTATAACTCTGTGGAGCCCCTGAAGTCGTCCATCAGGTCCATGGCCAGCTCCATAGACGCTGTGGAGGCCTCAAAGTACGTTAAAGCTATCAGGTCCCGTGTGGTGGATGTTCTTGAAGCAGGATATAATAAAATAAAAATATATTCAAAATTTTCTTATGCTCATTTTTGTTAAATAAAGTATTCTCCACATCCAATAATTTTGTATATTGGTGGCCTTAAACTTGTTCCAAATTTATCTGCAAGACGCTGTATATTAAATGCGAATCTCGGTTTTCTGTGTGTGTGTGTGTCTGGGAATAACGGTCAAACCAACTAATGGATTTTGCTGCAATTTTTCGTGTAGGTTTTAAGGCTTAATAGATGGCTCTGTTAACATTTTTTTGACCTTCAAGGTCAGAACGGCCATAAAATGGTATTTTAATAAAAAAAAATATTTTTTTTACTTACAAACAACTATTTCACATAAAACAGAAAATAAAAACCGTCAATATTCGAAGAATTATTCTTGCTGCATTTTAGTATGTATTTTTGCCCATTTTTTATAAAAAATGTGCAAAAATAAATGTCCATAATAAACAGTATAAATATGCTCGTGGCGAGTGTACTAATATAAAAAAATCGAGCATACCAAATGTTCATTTCCTGGGAAATTTTTGAAACTTTATGAACACACATCGTATAGAAATAAATACGATGAACAAATTGTTGGTTGGGTTGCTTTTTTTTTACTACTAAAACAATAAAATAGTAAAACTTTTTACATATATCTATCTCGAATACTACTTGAATTTCCATATATAAAAAAATATTGAACATTCTCAATTTTTTTGGTCAAAATTTGTTAAAATATATTTATTGGTAAAATCAAAAAAAAGTTATAATTAACTTTCATATCAAATACATATATAAAATTTATTGAATAAATTAACAATCAAAATATATTATGAAACTTTTCAAATATTGAAAAAAGTATAATTGAATTGTTTTATTTTAAGATGATAAATTAGACGTCCTATACTAAGAGTTTTCAACAGTTTTTGGGATAAATAGATAGTCTGGCGGACCAAACTAATGAAACGTTGGCTGGATGGAGGAAGTTTAGCTCTGCTCGAAGAGTCGCCATTCATTCTTATTGAGGCCCACTTATTATAATTATGGCGTTTAATGGAACTCTATAATTATATTAATAGATTATACATGGATCCACTCGCATCCTTAATTAATATAAACATAGGATCAAAACAGGGAATTCTGCAATTGGTAGTAGAATCAATTTTAATAGTAAATAATGTTGCGTGGAGTTAATGTTTAGTGATAGAAATTGAGTGTATTTTGGAGATTTACAAAAAAGAAACCAAAAATCAACATAATAACGAATGATGTAAATCTGGTATGTTTTTTATCTGATCGTTAATTTGTATAACGAAGGATTTTCTTTGTCATTATCATTTAATTTCTGAGTAGTGAACATCCTTTCCTAAATAGGTTTCAATTATATTCAAAACCTGTTTGAACGTTCGCGTGTGCTAATAAAAGATGGTGCGTAACCTTGAGGATTTGTTTCAGAGTTAAAACTATAAGTCCTTGTTGGACTCAGAGTAGGATTGGGGATCAACATATGAGTAATGCCAGCAAATGTCCTTGTTTTTATCCTTTTCTCCATTTTCTCTTGTCACAGCTGATTGTAGCTGATCTAACGAAACGTCATGATCATTATTCTTTCTCTCCTCCAAAATATTCTTCAAATTTATAGGTTAACCGTGTTGATTTTTACTTCTTTTTTTTTAACATGCCCATTCTAATCTGGATTTTCATCATTGATAATAACCCTGACAATTTGAAGAATGTTTGGAGGAAGCAACTTAGCTTTCATGGCGTTTCGTTAGATCAGCTACAGTCATCTATGACGAGGGATTAAGGGGAGAAGGACATTACTCCGATGTTGATCTTCAATTCTACTCTGAGTCCAAGAAAGACTTACAATTATAAATCTACAACAAATCATTAAGGTTACTCTCCATCTTTTACGTGCAAAAACAAATTCTTTTAGATTTTTAATTTAAGTGAATGTAGTAGGAAATGGAGCTAAAACGGGGAGCTGAAAAATACACCGGATTTGCATCACTTTTAATGTTTTTAGTGTTGGATCGGTTTAGAAAGTATGTAGTCCTATCAGTTGATTCTTAATAACTTTGGTCAGTTACGTTCTTTCAGCTGTTTAGCATAACTTCTTTCAAAAGTACAATATACCTGAAGTTTAAAATAAGATGGGTGTGGTTAGGCCTATAATAATCAAGTATTATAAGTTTTAGCTATCATTAATTATTTTCTTTGTTTTTTTTTTATAACAAATTCTTCTATTCTAGCCAGGAATGAAGGAAATAAAACGATAGGTAAGCCCCTATGTCTTTAGGGCCGAATAGTTGGTTTTTAGGACGGCTTAGTTGTAAAAAAGAAGACTGAAATAAGGGGGGAGGCAGAATAATAAAAGGATCAATCCTATGACCGATTCAACACTTATATCTGTGTGCAATGATTCACCCCTTCCTGAGATTATTGGTATTCCAATACCAGCATATTTTAGACTAATTATACCAGCATCAAATACATAAATTCTAGCAAATAATGGATATTTCGGTCATTTTTTTTTCTTTTTAATTATTTTTGAGAGCCGTATTGAATGTGGTCGGAGACCGCTCCTTGAAAATCCCTGTCATAGTCAGTATTTTTACGACTTTGATCTGCCACTCAAATATTAGGAAAATGGAAAGTCTTTCAATCTTCCTAAGAAACTTTTATTTATAAACCCATACTTTTTATATTGTAACATAATTATCGATGGCAACAGCATGATTATGACTCCACATCAATACTTGGATCTGTAAGTTGAGGAGGTACAGACTGAGAACATCAACAAGGGTGATTTAATTCCAATACAAGATGAAGATGACCAATCAGATCCGTTGACCACAAATGATCAATATGTTCAAACTACCTCTACCAAAGAAGACCTCCATCAACCTATATTCTATATTCTTTATTTCTAATAAAATATTTGAGGAACTGATGAAATCCTCATCCTCAGTTATTTCCAATGCACCAGAGATCAGACAGCTCCTATGAACATAGTATTTAGATTTCTATAAATTGTATGAAGATAAATTCTTTATAGATGTTATTGACTGTTGTCGTATATCTATATTTAGGAGTTAGAATGTATTACTTCTTCAATAAAAATTATCTTGACTCTCATGAGAAGAAATGTTGGTCTCTTTCCTCAACATC
>NW_027289906.1:0-4904 GCF_016086655.4 Lepeophtheirus salmonis | reverse complement strand
TTGTCCATTGAAATGAACGCTTTTAATATTGACGTCATATTAGATGAGTGGCTGTGTGTTTTTCTATTAATCTTGGTACTCATTAGATAAGGTTGATAATTTTGGTAAGAATAGAAAAGCGTGCAAGGAGAAGAGAAGGAATACTTATGGAATCATTGATTAAATAATATACATCTTCTATCAAGAACGTTATCATTCCTGCCTTTATTATTCAATATTAATATAATATTAGATGCTGATAGTGGATAGAGAACTGAATAAAATGCCTAAAATAACGTCGCCTTCTGTCTGGATTTCTGAAAATGGAGACCCAGGAAAATACTTACCGGATGAGAAACAGATAGCTTGTCGGATTTATCGATATAAATGTGCCTTTAGTCCCCTGACTAGAATTACATGACATTCATTATCCTCATCTCATAAAAAAAGTATGGATATTCATCTATAAAATCAAGTTAACGATGAATACATCAAGTCAGACTTTAACTTTGATTCACAAAGATGCCTATTGCATGTAATATAACC
This sequence comes from Lepeophtheirus salmonis, assembly GCF_016086655.4. Classification (NCBI taxonomy): domain Eukaryota; kingdom Metazoa; phylum Arthropoda; class Copepoda; order Siphonostomatoida; family Caligidae; genus Lepeophtheirus; species Lepeophtheirus salmonis. The sequence goes on along the minus strand of NW_027289906.1, from coordinate 4,379 downwards.
TTATCCATTGCTAATCATCCTACGTTCAAAAAATTTATAGAGAAATACACGGGTAAATTCTTCCTTCCCGAGGAACCATCATTAATTAATGGAGGATGTTGGTAATGATGTCATTTATGGAAATGCCTCCATTGCAACCCAACTATTGGACTGATAAATATGAAAAAATTGTAATTACGTTTAACTCATTAAATTCAACGAAAAAGTTTAAATCTTTAATTACCATGGTCATTCCTAGTGATCTTTTTTATGACCTTTTCACTTAAATTGACTACAATTCAATTTATCACATAAAAGAAATAAAAATCTAAGTCATCCTATTTGAAAATGATACCTACAAAAATATATCATTTGAATAAAGTTATGTTCTTTTTACTTTATGATGAATGAAATAAATTAAAACAAGAAAATTATAAATATTTATTAAAAAAAAGCAATTTGTTTTTTGAAACTATGATTTCAAATACCGGCAACAATAACAGAACTTGTGTTCTACTTGAAAAATTTTGTTGGGAAAACTTCTACCATTTGCTTGAAGACACCTTATAATGGAATTAGTTATTGAATTTGCTTTCCAAGAGTGTATATGGGTGACTGAATCTTCGTCACAGATGTTCCTTTGTTCAAAAGATTCAAAAAAATCGTCGCTCAATCAACAAAACTTAGCTATAAACATGGAACTGCAGATGAAGAGGACAGTCTTTTGGAAGGCATTCGAGATAGAACTATTAAATTTGCAAAGATAATCTTAAAAAAAATATTAAAGATGCAAATAAAAAATTATTAAAACTATTAATTATATTTATAGTTTTCCCCTGAGTGTGGAGTTAATTTCATGTCGCCAGGTGCAATGCACAATGTATTTTAAATCTGTCTAAAGATTTGGAGATTTGGATTATAATTCAAATTAACTCCAAAGGAAGAACGAGGATTGCATGTTTGTATTTTCATGGTGAGTATCAAAACTTGGATCAATGCATTTCAGGCCTCCGTTTCTCTTTAAAACTATATAATGAAGTTGTTAATTGAATATTCTTCAATTAATAGACACATTACAAATCCATCCCTGGCAAAAACTAATTTGACTCACTTTCTTTGTTGTAGAGTAAGTTTGCTAAAAACGAAAAATGATAAGCTCTCTCGAAGTTAAGCACAGGAGGACAAAAAAGCTTGGCAATGGTTTAATACATAAATATTTAATGCTTTGTCACGAAGAAGTCAAAAAAAAAAAAAAAAAACCAGGAAATTTTGGAGCTGCTTGATAGTTTTTAGAAGTTGACCCAGCACTTTGGAATGGTAGGAAAGACTAAATAAAAGGTATCGGAAAAAGTTGATTTGCTCCACGTTGGGGAAACAGAGGAGTGGCACTCATCATCCCTGAATATAGTGGGTTAATAACAAATGAAAATTCACAACAACAATAGAAAATATTTACCAAAAGTTATTAGCATTTGTCTAAAACTTACAATAAAAATTATTTATAACTACTATGATATTATAAAAAAAGTATAAATATACTGGTTTGAAAATAAATTTATATAAACTGAATAAATCTTGTGTCTAAATATGTAAATATAAATAAAGTAACAAGTAAGTACTTCTTAAATTAAATTTTCCATTGTTATTTTTGTTGTGATGGCATCATTTTTAGTCTCTAAAAAAATGTAAAAAATTATTATTGAACAAAATTTTAAAACTTTTTAGAATCTTAGTAGCACAAATTTTCCATTGTTATTGTTTGTTGCCTTATATTTGTACAATTTTATTTTATCTATGTATGGCAGCAGTAATAAATATTTAACTAACATCATGTAAAATATTATCTTTTTTTATTAATAATAACAAATATTAATATTTATTTGTACTGTTTATCTTTGTTTTGTTTTTAAATTTAGCAATATTTTTTTAAGTCTAAGAATATCGAGAGATGTGAGTAAGTAATGCTTATTAAGTATTTAATCAAAAGTCAATTTAATTTTATAGCTAAGGGTGGTTAAACTTCAATTATATTGTCTTCCTTAAAAGTTTATGGAAAATAAGATTATCATTTTATACATAGATATATTTTTAAACTCTAAACCTAACATGATAAAATATTGTATCTAATGTAATGAAACTTAATTAAAGATGGGTTACAGTATAACTTAAAGTTTCAAAGAAAATATCTTCCGATTTCATAATGCATGTTTAATTAAGTTTAGCAACTTTAACAAGTCATTCAATTTTAGTAATTAAAGCAATATAACATGAAATATACTCTCCTCATGCCCATTTGTATGATGTAGGGGTAAGGAAGAATTCACATTCTCCGTTAGGCAGCATTGTTAACTCTATTACTAAATTAAAATATGCAATGAAAGGATAAGATTAATAATTGCTAATGTCAATTAATTGAACTCAGAGAGCTAATAATTTTATATTTCACTTGTAATTTAATTTAGGATTGATATACAAGGTAAGAATAATTTATCATAATCTGGGAGACAGGAAATTTAGACGATGATATGCATGATATCTTTGCAGTTCAGATTATTTTTAGTCAAAAGCATATGATCCTGGAAGAACCAGTAATAAATAGAAGTGAAAAGGAAAAACCAACTCTTATCCATATGAAATATCTATCAACAACTTTGAATCAAATTTTGGACAAGGTAACAGCTAGATACTCTCTGTGCAAGGCACAGCCATATTCTATAAATTCAAAACAAAATGACTTGGCACAAATTTAATTGAAGTTGCAGTTCAATTAAGCTCAGATCTAACATGACTTGTAACTATTCCATGTGTTAATAATAATGACACCTCCCATTATTTTCAGCTGTACCAATTATTATAGCCGCATTATATTAATGCAACATATATTGAAAATAATTAAGCATAATTTGTGCATTCAAAAGAGGAATCATTGAATTTTAATATAATATAAATTGTAGAGCATAATGCAAAGAATTTTAAGGCTTAATTTTAAGAAGAACAATAGTATGTTGATTTCTTGTATTTGCCTCAAGTATATAGATTTCCATACTCTTATATAAACAGGGTTAATCTTATCTAGTGTTACACATTTTATTATTTACAATTTTTCATGAGTAAAATTTAAAGGAGGTGTTTTGTGAGGACATTTATTTTACAAAATCAGCTGAAAATAGTACTAATCACAACTTTTATTCATTGTGTGAGCCCTCAGCTCTAATAATTGCTTCAATAAGAGGCTTAAATTCCTTACAGACTTTGACTATAGTCAGACTCGAGCTGGGTCTAATCCTTCTTGATGGAAGCCTCTAGAGACTAGACACTCCACTAAGGAGGAACACACACCCTCTCATCCAGACGAGTCAAGATAGTTAAGGTTCGCGTCTGGAGAGGAGTGTGGCCACAAAGAGAGGGCTCAAATGTCCAGAAAGCTGTCTCTCAGGGTCTTAGCGGTGCCATGACATGGAGCTTCGTCTTGATTGAAAACAAAGTTCTATGTAAACTTTTTCTTGATCCAACCAATAACACTTTCTTATGCAGATGTTTGATGTAAGCATCTGTATGGAACCGCTCCTACCTTTTACAACAAATAAGGATATACTCAATTACTCAATTATCTTAAAAAGAAATTCTTGAAACTTTTTGAGAAAAAGTGAAAATTTAAATTGTTTGGGAAATAATTTCAAATATTTTATTTTCTGGAAAAAAAATTCAAATATTATTTTTTTTCAAAAATCCAAAGCTATTCAAGAAGAAATATTATTAGATTTTTTTTTAATGTTCTAACTCGCTAATGATCTTCCCCCTTTCTTCCCTTTTTATGATTGTATGATTTATGATATAAGTTCTCCTTTTTTTACGGTACAAATAATCATTTGTTTTTAATTTTTTGATGCATTTTCGAATCGAAAATCCATACCTTAAAACTTTGAGACACGGGAATCAATCTTGTCTTATGAAAAAAATCAACTCACTAGTGGGGAAAAAAAACAACAATGCAATAATTGAATATTCCCCAGATGATCGATATATTAGTGGTGTGATTTATGAATATTTTAATAAAAACTACTAAAATATAAGTATGCTGAGGCACATTATAAAGTTCAAACGGGCATAGTGATGAATTCTTAAATACATATTGACCATGAAGTTTAAATAGATCAAAATGAAATGAGAGTATTGATTAATGATTAAGATGAATAATCAATGTTGTAATTGACAAATAACTGCGAACGAACAAATTGCAACTTGCACAAAATCTATAAAATGCAACAAGTACACAGCTTATACCTATGTGGTTTATAAATAAAATTTTGAGCGGCACCTGGGCCTCAAACAAGCTCAAATATGCATGCAATATAAATTTTCAGTACTAAGAAGTAAAGAACTTTATTCATCCCCTTTCT